>NC_079546.1:28163142-28276215 GCF_015846415.1 Triplophysa dalaica | reverse complement strand
ACCGTCGAAGAGAGAGGACCGGGCCCGGACTTGTGTTATGTTTGTATTAGTATTTATATTTATATTTTGTTCGCCGGCGGTCGTCCGTGAGGGGCCGCCGGCTGTTATATTACTTTATTAAATGTTTAAAATGTCTTCCGGTTCCCGCCTCCTTCCTTCCTTTTAATGAACTTTTCTACAACAGAAATATGTGCATTGACAATATATGGACATATATTGAACATAAAATATATTTAGAAACGAAGACAAAAATAAAACTGAAAAAGGTTCACATGTAGATGTGATTGTTTAGTATACACATATAGGCCGGGTTTCACAGACATGGTTTAGCTTGAGCCAGGACTAAGCCTTAGTTGAATTAAGATATTTAAGTCGCTTTTAAGAAATGCCTGAGTAGAATACATTACTGGTGTGCATCTTGAGACAAAACAATGGCACTGATATATTTTAAGATATTTCTGGGCAAGTTATATTGAGTTAAGACAGGTCACACATTCATTTTAGTCTGACTAGCCTTAAGCCTTGACTGTGAAACCGGGCCATAGTGTTTAATGTTGTATTACTATGAAATGTAGAAGGGTCTCTAGTGTGTAATTGTGTGGGGTTACCGTGGTGATGAAGAGTAGAGTCTGTGGTTAGGACAACAATTGACTGAACATCATGAAGATCATATATTACTTTATTGTGCGTTATTCAGTAAAGCAATTTTCAATAAGTGCTTCAGTTTGAACAGGAGTTCTTAGGCTATTGTGAAGTGGCTATGGTTTAAAATATGAAACATGTATGTTGTAATTCTCAACAAAATACATTTTATGGCATTTTATAATACACATTCAGTCCCATATCTTATCACGTGTACATCATTATATTATAAAGTATTTTACTGGTTATAAAATTACATATATTGGAACATATAACTAAATATATTATGGTCAATATATTTTTCAATATATGAAAAGTGGCAATTCCTTATGTATTATTTAATATATCTTAATATATTTACACAATTTATTATTATCTATATTTTCAAATATACCATTATTATATATTTTACATTCATATATTAGGAAATATATTTTCTTTCCGTAAGGGTTATTCTCACATTTAAAAGTCTGATGTCAAATCACACGAGATCTTTTACTTGACCACTTCAGCTTTATACCTCTCATAGGCTATTTTTGTCTGCCATGTATGGAATTTACTGCCAAGCACACAGCGCCAGTGGTGTTTTTAAACGTGTCAAATGTTTATTTTTATTTCACAGACACGATTAGCAACACTATACCAGCGTGTTTCCAACATAGTCTACTTGTGTGTGTGTATTAACTGTAAAGTCTACGGTGTAAATACTCTTTAATTTTCCTGCTGTCCTGAGGGCTGTTGTGGTGTCTCGTACCGTCCCCACAAGACAGAAGCGACAGCCGCGCAGCTTGAAACGGAGCTCTGAATACACCGTATATATCATTTACATACAGAAACAAGATTGTATAGTGTTCTTTATAGCTGATGTCAGTAAACACACTCTTTAGGGTGCAGACCAAAGAAACGACGCGCTGTCACTTTCAGCCGAACCAACACAAGTAACACAGGAAAGTTGTGGTGTCAAACGTACACCCGCTGGTGTAAATATGAGTCTTTACCTACGGGTGTACAAATTTACACTGAAACATAGTCTTTCTGGTGTGAAATGTTAATTTATTCATGAGGTTAATGAATCAATTGAGTTGACTTTACAGTGATGATTGATCTTTAGTGATGACACCTGCTGTTCATGAAGTGTTTAGATACACAGCTGATGTAAAGCAAACACAACAGATCTATGTGTGCAACTAATGTGGTCTCTTAATATCACAAAATATCAAGATGCTTTAAACAACTTTAAACAGTGTTTCTATAATCACTTATTAAAAGAAGTTTGAGTGTAAAAGATGTTCATGTAGAGTTAGAGGTGTAGCTGCAGTTTGAAATGTTTTAGATGTGACGTCATCATTAGTGTGATGATGATTCTCTTTAGTGGGGTACTTGAGGTACCTGTTTCTTTTGCTGTTGATAATGAGTTAAACAGATACACTACATGTGGTTTAAATTATTTGTTGCTTGAAGATTTGCTTGATGTCATCAGAAAATGATAAAAGTGTAATGAAATGTTTTAGTCAAGCTAGAGATGCTGATGTTTGTCAACAGTGGTGTGTAAGATAAACAGATACTGCCTTTGTCAACAATTATAAATAAGATGTTTTAAAATGTTCCACACTGACATCAAAACTCGGCATACAAATATCAATAACGGTTACAATCAATAAAATGTTAATGCTGCAGTGCATGCTGGGTAATAGAAAAGGATCAATGTGCATTTGATAATTTTCACCACCACTGTTGAGTTTTGTAGGATGACTGTTGAAGTCTTAGCATTTGTGAGAAATGTTTTACGATCCTCTGAACAAATCTTTAAAGTTGCATTTTATCACTCTAGCTGCATTTCATTATAACAAATAACTTTTTTTTTTTCATTTGACTCTTACACTAAACCTTAGTTGAGACCAATGCTTCTACTCAATAGAAAGACAAGACTGTGCACCTGCTTGCTTTAACATGATGTAAGTTTAGAACAGTTCTTTTCACAAGTAGGGAAAACTGTTAAGTTGGACTTTAGTACAAGTACCCAACCAAATAAAACACTGATCACCATAATGGAGAATTTAAATGACTTGTTCAATAAAACAACATCAGAAAAACTAAATACAACTAAAGCTCCACTAATGATATTTAAAGAAGTCAAAAGTTTCATTTAGTTACATGTAAATATGTATTATATTAGCATATGTGATTGTGTATTTATATGACATGAATCTGTGTGGCTACAGTCTTTATTTCCTGTTCTTGTTCATTTCTTCAGTGGACTCTGATCTTTAGTGATGACAGCTGCTGTTCATGATCAATCACCACTTGGAAAGTCAACTCAATTGATTCATTAACTGCATGAATAAATAAACATTTCACACCAGAAAGTGCATGATCATAGTAACTGCGGCCTACTTATGTGTTTATTTTATGTCTTTGTGACATGAATAAACAAATTATGAGTTTAAATCACTGTTAGTCGCTCTGTGTGTGCGTGTGTGTGTGCGCGTGTGTGTGTGCGTGTGCGTGTGCGTGTGTGCATGTGTGTGTGATTGAAACCCACCACAGCTCAAGAACAAAAACTTTCTCTACTTATACTTTCACATATAAGATCATTAATCGTCTTAATGGTGGTTTACTTCCCACCACTGCCTTGATTTCAACATGACTGCGGCGGATACTTTCCAGTGTATCAAATCTATAACATGCTTCCTGTTATACGTGTTGTGTGAAATATCACCTCACCGGGGCTCTTTTTAAATTGCAGACTAGAGCTGGACGATTCTGGATAAATTGAGGATCCCGATTCTTTTGTTTCAAATAGAGATTGCGATTCTTTTACGATTCTGAATGATGACTAAAAGTAAAACATCATTTACAAAAAGAGGTTCTGACAAAAAAAAATGTTTATTTAGGTGCATCAATATTAAAGTAAGTAAGTAAACTCAAGTGTTTTTTCATTTTTTTTATTTAAATGCAAAAGTTTAACTTTCTAAAACGTATAAATGCATTGAAGTAACTTGTATATGAAATATTTCTCAGTAAAACAAACTCATAAGGTGACACTTTTTTTTATTTTATACATTTGCCTGATATCTTGCCTGATAGTAGTGTCTTTACAGAAAGACACTACTGATAAACATAAAAACGCATTCTTCTCACCTGTAAACTGTTTAAAATAACCTGAAAACATGAAATGATGGGCAACTTGACGAAAGCTCTGATAGCGCAGCTCCTCTATTAGCATAAATACAGTGATAAGCGGCACACTCTCTGATGACATGTTTTACCATATTGACGGATATAAACGCTCACTCGGATTTGTCCGCGCTACAAACTACAATCGTTAGTTTCGTTTCAAACATGTCCAGTTAAGATGTGAAGCATAATCAGAACAATGTATCACAATCCTGACAGACACTCATAAGAACAGTTTTGTTAGGCTATATTTACTTCATATGTTGGTCTGTTAGTTGGTGTGAGATTAGAGATTAGGAGTTTGTAAACGCGTTTTATACGTGTGAGTTGGAGACTCTGCTTTAATCGCAGTGACGTCACTAGTGTGATCATTTGACACAGAAATAATGAAAGTGTGTGTTTTAAAAAGACTGTTTGTGACGTCGATACCTTT
Organism: Triplophysa dalaica; assembly: GCF_015846415.1. Taxonomy (NCBI): domain Eukaryota; kingdom Metazoa; phylum Chordata; class Actinopteri; order Cypriniformes; family Nemacheilidae; genus Triplophysa; species Triplophysa dalaica. The sequence continues at coordinate 28,271,963 of NC_079546.1, read as the reverse complement.
TAATAATAATTTTAACTCCTGCGGCAGCAACAACAAATATTGAAGCGATATGATTTTAGTCCGAAGTGTAAATTTATAGACACACGAGAATCGTTGACTTTCATTAATGAGATCGTCTGTTCGAATCGAGATCTTTTAACGATTAATCGTGCTGCTCTATTGCAGACTTATTAAAATAATGGGCTGCCCAGCTAGCAGACGTTTGTTATAAGAACGTTCCTTAGGGGTTTTCCATGTTTTTGAAAACGTTTTAAAAACATTCAAAATGTCTAGTTTTTGTTATGTTTTAAGAATGTTCCCAGCTAACAAAAGTCACCATCATGATGATCAGTGTTTCTTTGAGTTGGTCTCTTGTCCCTTCATCTCTCGTACATGAGAGCATTTGATGATTTTTAACTCTGTGTAGGTCATGTACTGTAGTTATAGGAAATCAATGGGAAAGCTTATCAAATATAGCATTTACTTCCTGCAGTTCGTTCTACAGTATAGACATCAATTGTAAATGGTACTCTTGATCCTGAAAGTATATTTTACTCTTAGGGAAGTAACTGTGTTTCAAAGTCTATTAGATTTGTGTAAAAAGGGTTTTAAAAACCACAGCAACGTCTAGACAAAGACAGACTTAAAGAATCAGGATATGAATCTCATCAATGGTGACAATCAACAAACCAATTCTGATAAAAGATCTAGTGAAATGCATGCTGGGTTTCATGAACAAGTTTTGTACTAAGAATTTACCCAGCATGCATTGCACCATGAAGTTTTGTTTGGTTGGTTGTCACCATTGTTGAGATTCATACCCTGACTCTTGATGTCTGTGTTTGTCAAAGTCATTATGTAGAATAAGTTTATATTTGTTTACACATCCGGCAGACACTTGTAGACAACAAATTGCAAACAAAACACAATCTAACATTTTCTTCTATAATCAACAGCATATCAATCATTCAGATTAGATCCATTAATCTAACCACCAAATAACAGCGATTTTAATGCCCATTTACGATCTTTAGATCAGATTCTGATTGGATTGCTATGACAACAGTACATTACATGTACAGTTATATCTTCCCAATACATCTCACACATGAGGGTAAAGGGACAAGAGACCAACTCAAGGAAACACTGATCACCATGATGGTGACTTTTGTTAGCTGGGAACATTCTTAAAACATAACAAAAACTAGACATTTTTAATGTTATTAAAACGTTTTCAAAAACATGAAAAACATCTAAGGAACGTTCTTATAACAAACTTCTGCTAGCTGGGTGGAAACTATAGAGATCCATTCAGATATCCAGATGTAGAACACTTGATGTTGACATGTGTCCTGATTGTCTGAAGATCCGATCTGCTGGTTCTGATCACAGAGATCACATGTTAATGCCAAATATAAATGCACCCAATAAGAGAAGAACTAGATCACCTTCTGTTCTGTCAAATCTTCTGATTTATGTGATGTAAAAATAATAAAAGTCTATCTGTACTGGCCTCACAGAATGCCTTAACCTGCTATCCAGCGAGTTAAACACCTCCACACAAAGAGTCTCGTACACCAAGTTTGCAATTGAGAACTTTATCATGCTTTGGTGTGAAACTGAAATACATAAACACCAGTATGTGCAAAGTACTTGAGTACCACAAATGCATTACAAACCCAATTCAACACGTAACTAGACTATAGAGTCATTAATTATGTATGTAGAGGAGTTAGCATACAAGGTAAGTATTATAAGTATAAGTATGAACTTCAAGGTAACAGTTGCATAGGAAATCAATAACAACTTAGCTGTCAATTAACATTATCCATATCACACTTTACACTAAATAACACCACATTCATATATTTTACTTCTTACTTACAAGGAATGCTTTCAAAGGGCTAATAAGGAGAAACCGACACCAGAATTTCCGTGCTGCTTCATCTAGCGTATCTACTTCCTGAATGTCCGCTCCGTATCAAATGGTTTCAAAATAAAAGTCTCCGGCTACACAACTAAAATCTAAGACTGGCGATGCCAGAACACTATCTGTCATTAAAGGGTTCAAATCACCGAAACAGAAACACCCCTAACCCCATCTTTTGCTTTCTTCAGCGCCCCACTAATGTCCGTCCTGTGCATTGTGATGTATTAATATGAATGATGTCATCTGCTGTTTCAGGTGTGAGTGAAGCAGAAGTGACTGATGTGTTCATCAGTTCTGGTGAAAGTGTGTCTCTGTCCTGTAATGATGCTCTTCATCAATGCTCCTCAACTACATGGAACTACAGTAATTATACAACATCATCTACAGTAGAAGTGTTTGCTGGAGGAATAAATAAGAATAACACAGAGAGATCTGAGAGACTGAGTCTGACATCTGACTGCTCTCTCAACATCTATAAAACAACACAACATGATGGTGGAGTTTACACATGCAGACAATATGTGAATGGAAGTCATCATGGACCTGATTCATGTGTTAATCTACATGTTCTTCATGGTCAGTGTTTCTCTTCATTTATATGAACACATGTTTAACTTCAGATCACAGTTCTCTTTATCTCTTGTGTTTTCACTGAAACTCATGAGTACTGAGAGTGTGTTGTGTGATTTGTGTTTCAGTGTCTTCATCATCATCATCATCACAGACTGAGATAAGAGCAAACACATCTGTCACTTTCTCCTGTCAGCTGTTTTCATTTGACTGTGATCATGTGTTCAGTGATGATGGATTTCAGCTGGTGTGGATGAATCAGACTGATGTTGATCTACAGACAGACTCCAGGGGCCCGTTTCAGAAAGCAGGGTAAGTGCAAACTCAGAGTAAGTCAACCCCAGAAAACGGAATACTCAGGGTTTTTTTGTTTCAGAACGCGAGGTATGTCAAACCCGCGACCACGGAGTAAGTCAAGCCCATTTCAGAAATCGAGGTATTTTATACTCCGAGTGAGTAACCAGAGTAACCTACTCCGTGAACCTAACCTGGTCGGGAGCAGGTTTTATTCCGCAAACCTAGGGTTTGTTACAATCTCCTCCCCCTTTTCGAAGTGAAAGCGAGCGGTGTTGAAATTACATACGTCATTTGTTTATTGATTCGTGTTCCTAATCGCGCTCAATTTAGTCACACAGAACTTAAAATGGCATGTCCGTTTATTTAGGAACCCATAGAAGAGGAAGCTGCATTAATTCGCAGAGAATTATATTTATGTCGGGAGAGAATTGTGAGGCCCCGTTTGGACGTTTTATCTTAACTTTTAAGGCCAGTTTAAGAAGTATATTTAACATTTCCCAATCAGGCATCTTACTAGCAAGACCATTTTATTTCTTTAAAGTTTCCTGAATAAATGATGTTATTGTATTTCTACGACGGCGTTTTAGTGGCACGTTAAAAATAAAATAAATTCAAGATTACGAGATTAAAGTCGAAATGTTACGAGATTAAAGTCGAAATGTTACGAGAATAAACTCGTCGTAATACGTATTTTATTTTCGTGAAGGTTGTAGTTTAAGAGTTGAAGTTATGTTTGAGCACGTCATCTGAATCAGTGAGTTAATTCGTAGTTCATGTCAGATTTTTTCTTCTGAATAAATTCAGTTTCCTACATAACGGCTGCAGTGTCCTTTTACTAATTATAACTCCGTGATGATGCGCCAAAATACAAAGAATTTCCTTATTGCTAAATCATAATCTAAAGTAGGATTTAACCAAATCCTCCACATCCATTGTTTCTAGAAATTCTGTTATTTTTCTCAAAATATTACGACTTTATTCTCGTAACATTTCGACTTTATTCTCGAAATGTTTTTTTTTTTTACGACGCCGTCGTATATTTCATATTCAGCTGCTGCCAAGATCTTTTTATTGCAAAAGGATAGCACCTACATGAGAGCGAGAGAGTTAAATATAATTCGCATTTTCACAGTTTCAACAAAATAAATATAAAAGTGATTGACATATAAACTGGCGCATTAACAAGTGAAGCACTTTTCTCCCACACCAACTCTCTTTCTTTTGCTGCTGCGGCTGTGTTGCTCTTTTTTTCTTAATATTCACCGTACGCTTGTAACAGTACCTTCAATTCGATTGGCGAGAAATGAACAGAGCGCTTTTTGTCACGTGCCGTTGCCATGGTGAATCGTGCTATCTTCACTCAATTGATAATGGCTTTTCATCGCCATGCTGAACGCGCGTAACCTAGAGTGAACTTACTCAGGGTTGATTGAACTAACTCAAATCAGCTGTTCTGAAACTGAAAACTCAGAGTAGCGATTCTCTGAGTAAATCAACTCAGAGTTCAGATTTTAACTCGGTGTTGGTTGAACTTCCTTATTGAAACGGGCCCCAGGTGTTCATCATTAATCATCAATCATCACAGACTGAGATAAGAGCAAACACATCTGTCACTCTCTCCTGTCAGCTGTTTACATATTACTGTGATTATATGTTCAGTTATTATGGATTTCAGCTGGTGTGGATGAATCAGACTGATGTTGATCTACAGACAGACTCCAGATATCAGATTAGATCAGATAAACTCTGTCTCATCTCTCTGACTACAACACTCGTGAATGAAGACGACAACACAGAGTTGAGATGTGTGCTCAAACACAAGAATGACATCAAGACCTCAGTCACATATACTGTCAGATTTACAGGTAAGACATCACTCTGACAGGAGTGTCCTGAACTCAAAGTGACTTCAGTCATTAAACTCTGTACTGATGATGAAGAAATGACATAAACATGAAATATGATTGTGATGTTCTACAGTATGATGTCTCTGAACATTCATCATCTTCTACAGATTCAAACAAGATTCTAGTGACCACCACAAACCCTGAGAGATTCTCAACTCTTAAAACACCAGAAACTACACAACAACAAGGTATATTCCCACTAGAAATGCTTTGTCCCTGCTGGTGCTGAATACATTCCCAGAACAATCTGATATGGTCACGATGTGGAGTTGTTTAAAGGTTCTGGGGACCTTATTTGTGGACCTTCACAGAACGTATAGGCGACGTTTACTAAATGACATTTTCATAACATTTGCAGGACCTTCAGAGGACCAAACCAAAATGTTTCCTCCCAAAATGACAACTAGTTATGTTATTTACTTTTCCTTTTGGCAGAGAAAGATCTGTTTGCTTTATCATGGTCTGTATTAAGAGACTTCTTTAGCTAATCTTGAAGTTTATGATTTTATAAATAATGACAATTACCTTTAAAAAAGAATGATACAATAAACAAACAATTTTTACAGACACATTTAGACATTAGACAGATTTAGAAACTCATCATACAAACATCAACAATGGTGACCAACGTCAAACTAATTTAAAGCTTTCTTTTATTGATCGTCACCATTGTTGAGTTTTGTGTGATGACTGTTGATGTCTAAGTGTGACAGTAATTATTTTGTAACAGTGTTTTCCACTTTTTATAAAAGGACATTTTCATAATGCATGACCGCATGAATCTCAGTATTACTTAAAGAATCTTCACTTTACTGTTGCACATATCATATCATAAAAAGCCAATTTTGTCAACGTAATCTTTTTTTATTTTATCCTTTAAAAACACACACGTATTCTTATAGAAACACATCACATGTTTTGAACGAGGAAATTGAATTGACACAATGAAAGTCCAGAGTCAAGAGTACAACTGAAGTAAACACAGTCATTGTGGTTTGTTGAAATTTAACATTAATATTATTAACTATAATTAAAAAAAAGAATCTATTTTTAACATTGATTCTATTGTTTGTACCTGTTAGCCTGCTGCCTGTGGTCAGAGAACGTCCTGAATGTTCTGTGAAGGTCCACCAAATAACATCTCCACATAATGTAAAATATGACACATTGATACTACAGGATAGTATTGGCTACTACTTGCAGGATTTTCACAGTAAAATCAAAAGCATTACTGTGCTGTAATTTCACAGTTATTGACAGGGATGAGTAGTATTTAAAATTAATGTATTTAAAATATGTATTTGAACTACAAAATACTACTAAGTATTTTAACACTTAACATGCATTAAAAGGTTCACCCCCCAAACAAAATTCTTTCATCATCTACTCACCATCAGGTTGTTTCAAAGCTCTATAAATGTATTTGTTCTGTTAAACGCAGAGCAAGATATTTGTAAGAATGTAATCACTTTTCAGTTCTGTGACATCATCCACTACCATAGTAGGAAAAATGTTCTGTTGAACACCGAAAGAGATCGTTTGACGAATTTAGGAACACAAACAGTTCTGGGGCTCATTTTACAACCATTACATTTTTCCTACTATGGCAGTCAGTGATGTCACAGAATTGAAAATTGCTAACATTCTTACATATATCTTTCTCGGTGTTTTATGTATTATAGGGGTGAAATCACTTGATTATGATCAATTATACTTATCTGGATCAAAATTCATGATATGGGGAAATCAATTAGCATTATGAGCAGGTAGCAAGAATCGGCATGTTTAGGGACTCTGGATTATGAGTATGAACTACAAACAACGTTACATGTGAAATAAAACAGGGCTTTATTACCTAGACTAGACACATATTAATCTAACGTACACACACATACAGTTTAGCATTGGACGAAGGTAAAGTTGAAGCAGAGAGATGAACAGAGCATGGATTTATGGCAGTGTATGATATTCAGAAGATCAATAGCTTGAACAAAACATCAGTTTCTTCTTGTAAAGCACTTTTGTTAAAAGGATTAATTAATAAGACTAAGTATGATACTTGCATGTATTGCCCATCAAAAGAAAGAAAGTGTCCTGATGGAGTTTGTTAAGGCTCCAATCGATATTGGTTGGGAGTGAGAACCATTTTTATGCAGAGCATCTGTATCTGGAAAGACAAGGCCGCAGCCTGGCACAAACTTCGAAGAGTTTTATAAAACTAATATGAAAAGAGTTACCAAAACACAACAAACATCAGGAAATAACAAATGTAGCTCAGATACACCAAACATGATCTAAATATCATCTTGGTTAAATGAGTTACTACAAATCTAATAATTCTAGTTGTAATACACACATTCATGGATACTTTGGATTTATGTTTAAAACAGACATAACAACAAGAACTAACAAATAAATGGAAATTTTATCAATGAATATATGAACATTTCTATAGAGATTTGTTTAGGATTGTATGTCTCTCCCCAAAGTGAGTAAAGCGAGTTCTGCTCCCTACATTCCATTCGCTCGTAAAATACTGTTATATATATATAATACATTATGTTGATGATTTTGTGTGGGTTGCTATGGTCACCAGAGATCTGGTCCTACCTAGGATTGGGGGTAGACACCCTGGTGACTAGTTTGCTGGTTGGGTGAGGGGTGTTGTTGTTATATTTAAGAAATTTAACAAGTTATTGCATGTCTGACTGGTCCAAGGGACTACACAAGTTTGGGTCAACTAGAAAATATCAATTCAAGTAACTCTTTGATGGAAAGCAATTGAGTCAGCATAACATTTCTGTGGAATTAGTAAGTAAAGAATGATTAGTTGAGTCAACAATTTGTTTATAGTGTAATCTGTTCAAGTACTGATTTCTCCTGCTACACAGTAGGTAAGCAGGCGTATTTTGACCCTCTCGACCTGATTTTGCCAAGTGGATGATGTCCTCAGGGCAACATATTTTGTTGACCTAAGGACAACCTAGACCCACACCAAACCCTAACCATAATTTACCCCTAAAATCAGAGGGAAATGATACGTGAAAAACCATGGTCTCATCCTGATTGGAAGATATATCTTAAAATAAACTGTAAAATTTCTGAAATCTGATTGGTTGATTTAAATGTTGTCCTAAGGATATCAACCACTTGACAGAAACAGGAGAGCTGTTCGGACGCAACGTTAGCACAACACGTCTTAATCTCACGAGTAATTGTCCCTCACCCGGGTATTTCTCACCTACTGTTTTGTGTAGGCATAACAATCTACACCATTTGATTAGATTCTCATTAGCATCATCATAACAAATGTACTTTATAAACACACACACAAAATAGTAAGCCAAGAGTCAAGAGCCCAACTAAAGAAAACACTGATCAGTATAATGGAGACTTTTCACCAAATCAATATTCTTTTAATTAAAGTTAACTAACAACATTTTGTTTACAGGTTATGACTGAGCTGTTTTTTTTTCAGGGGCTGATCACAAACTCAAGTCATTGTTCACTTTTAGTGATGTGCATTTGTCATTTTCTGATTTGTCCTTCTCAGTGACCAGCTCTCATACAGTGACTATTGGTGTGATCGTTTCATTACTTCTTCTACTTACTGTTGCTGTTCTTTGTGTGATTTATAGGAAAAGAAAAGGTGAGTTATAAATCCCATTTACAGCACAAATTTAAGGTTATTTAGAATATGCTAATTTCAAGAGGCCATCGAAATACAGTTTATAACATTTTAATAATCAGAAAAAAAATCTTCTGCTCCTGTTTGTTACTGGTTTAAGCTCTCCCTAGAGGGAAAGTTCACCTAAAAATGAAAACTCTGTCATGAATTACTCACTCTCTTGTTGTTAAAAAAAATCACAAAAAAACATCGTAGGAAGTCAAAAGTGCCCCAGAACTGTTTGCTATCCTACATTTTCAAAATATCTTCTCTTTTGTTTAAAATATAAAGTCTTTTTTTCACACTATAGTAGTCAATAGGGTCCAATTACTGTTTGGTTATAATCATTCTTTCAAGTAAATGATGACATAATTTTCATTTTTGGCTGAAGTATACCTTTAAATCAGATGCTGTTTATCTCTAATCTCAGCAGCTCTACAGCTGTGAATGACCAAAGTCCATTTAGGGAAGTATTGGTGCTTGGTGGCCATGTTTCTAACGCCTCCGGGCAGCTATTTTAGTCTCAGCGAGACCACAGTCCTATTAAGTCCTGGAATATTCCCATACATTATAGCCTATGCAGTAATAGTATTAAAGAATTTACCTTTTAAAACATACTGTCTTCATGCATTAATACATATATTAATAGAATTATGCGTGTTATAATTCAAATATCAAATATCCCCTCCCAACTCTTGCACAGTATCTACATTTCATTTAATCTGGTGCCATCTAAAGGACTTTTTATGCATAACAGGCACATTCAAAGTAACTCATGAGTACACAAAAATATTGTGTGTGCACGTCCCTTCTACATCTCCGTAGTTTATTGTAAAGAGCACATTTGTGACCCTGGACAACAAAACCAGTCCTATGGGTCAATTTTTCGAAATTGACATTTTTACATCATCTGAAAGCTGGATAAATAAGGTTTCTTTTGATGTATGTGTTTTTAAGGATAGGAAAATATGTGGCGGAAAAACAGACGTTTATAACTCTGGAATCTGAGGCTGCTAAAAAATCTAAACATTGAGAAAAAAGCCTTTAAAGTTGTCCATCAGGGGTGCTGTAGCAGGCCATCCACTCACACAAGTAACGTTTTTAAGTATTTAGGGTAGGAAATTTACAAAATATCTTCATGGAATACGATCTTAACTTAATATCCTAATGATTTTCGGCATAAAAGAGAAATTGATCATTTTCACCCATACAATATATTTTTGGCTTTTACTAAAAAAGTTACCAGGCTACTTAAGACTGGTTTTGTGATCCAGGGTCACATTTGTTATATTGAGTAATGGCAAAGGAGTCTTGCATAATAATATAAACATGAACATCACAACAAGTGATAATTAAGACCCATACACATCAAGACTCAGTGTATGAACCTCAACAATGGTAAGAATAAACTGAGACCCTCATGCTGCAATGTATGCTGGGAGTCATGAATGAGTTTTGAACTATGATGTTACCCATAATGCATTGCAGCATGTCACAGTATGAGAATGGTGTGACATCACTATGATCATCGCGTTACCTCACCTGTTAACTGTGTTGACTGACTGGCCATGTATGCCTGAAAAACATTCTGTTTTGCTGACCTATTTAATGATTAAAATGCAACGAGAAATGTTTATTTTTTTTAGATCGGAGATTGTCTGGAGCCTCTGTGGTGAGTAAAGTAACGGCTTGATCTGTGAGATATCATCATAAGTCATGTTGGATAAAAATAATCTGATACATTGTGATGTTGTACATTTCCTTTCCTTTAGGTCGCATCTAAGAATGACAATAATGGAACATATGAGACCATCAACATCGTTCCTTCTACTCCTATCACACATGTTAGTAAACAGTTTCCTTCATCTGCAATAAACTCAAAGATTCATGAGATTTGTGAATATTTACAGTCACTGTGTTAATTGTTCTTTGGTTTATATCAACATCATTTTAATTTGTTTATACGATCTTAACAGTCCTCTAAACATGACTTTAAAATCAATCTTTGAAGACTTTGTTCTCTGGAGTAATAAAACACAGTGATTTCAAACTTCACAACTACATCTGTTGAATCTCACTATAGTCTGTCTAACAAACAGTGAGTGGAGAGTTTTTCAGCCTTTATATCTGTGTTGATGTTTAGGAGCAGAAAGATGATGTGGTTTATTCTGAGGTGACCGTTGTCAGTAAAAAACAACTGAAGAACAACATTGTGAGTAGAAACTACAAACATTTACATCCGCCCTCCATTCTAAACTCTCAAACTACATACATGATTTAATGCGCTGCAATATCTTCATGATATACAGTCTCATAAATATGTATTTGTATAATCTTGCTTTAATAAATCTGTGTGTTTAAACATGTGTGATGGTTTCTGTAATGTTCATTCAGGTTCAGTCTGCTGGTGATGTGACTTATGCCGTCATCAGAGGAGGAAAAACTGAACCTGAAGACGCCTGCAGAGAGCTTTAATCCTCCCTGAACAAAACCACTCGCAAATAAAACACAAACACACATAATTAAACAAAACTTAAATTTCCTTTGACAAACAAACTCAAGTGCAGATTTGATTTATTTGATGTATTTTTGGTTGGCTTTGGAATGTTTGTTTGTTGTCTGTTTGTTTATTATTTGATGTCATTGTCCACATGTTAATGAATCCTAACACGCCTGATGAATTTTCATATGTATTGTTAACAGTGTACGTGATCAAATTGGTGTAGTGTCATGGAAACAGATTTCTTAGTTTGACTTTTTATCTTAAATGAAGAACCCCATAAGAAATGTTAAGACATTATTATGTATTTATATATGGGCCTAACATTTTAGACCTCTGTCCCAGCAGAACTTCATCCTCTGCTGCAAATGAATTATCATACATTGTGTAGTGTACTGTAAAGCATAACACAATTTCTTTCCAAAGTATGACCAATGTAGTAGTTTCCATTAATATGACTACACCAGCAACTGTTGCTAATAAAGCTGATACAAGGCAAAATCAGTTTAAAAAATAAAAAGTATATTATTTAAGGAACATACAGAGAAGGAACAAAAAAGAGGTTTAATACTGCCTTAAAAATGACCAATGTGATCAAATACAGACAGACACGTTAAAATAACAGACAAACATCTCAACACATCTACAGTTAATGTAACAAAGATAGACATAATAAGTGTATATTTGAAATATTAAAGTATAAAAATTGTCCATATATTTAAAATATTTATATATTTAATTAAATAATTAATTTAAAGGCTTTATAGTAAACAAATAACCTAAATAATTTAACTATATGATTAAAAAGTTTAATTTAAAGTCACAATTATAGTGAGCAATGTTTCCTTTAGTTGAGTATTGCCAATGTCATTAATTCAATAAATGTTTACGCCAATATTAACATTGAGAGGAAAACATTTTAATCACTAGATGGCGACAGCATCTTATTTTACACATCAATAAAACGATTGTTCATTAACAACAAATGATCAGAGAAAGAATACAAATGATTTCAAAAGCTTTAGTTCACAGGTCTATGAAAATTGACTCAACAGAATGAAATCATGTCACTAAAATAAAATAAAAATCAAGCAGAATAAATAAAACTATAATACACACATCAGTAAATGTTCATTATAAGATTTCTAAAAGAAAGTTAAAGTTTTAATTAATTATTAACACAGTTTATGATTCATTCATGTAGCAGTAGATGCTGAATTCACACTTCACAACCCACAACAGCACATAATCACAACATCATCATTTAACTGTTATATAACTGTTAATTTCCCAGATTTTAGAATAAAAGTTTAAAGTATCAGTGAAATTTACAGTATGAATTATAAGTCACGATTTATCCCAGATCACCGATGTGCTACGTGAAGTTAAATATTCAAAATGAAACTTCAGTTCTTTTCTTCACAATCAAGTTTTGGTGTGAAAACATTTTCATCAGGCTGCAGTCTCCATGTCACTGTTGTGATCTTCTCTATCCCATGATCCTTCAGTTTCAGCTTTATCTGAACAACACAAGCCTGTGGGGCATATTTGAGGCATATGAGGCATATTTACTCTTTAATAGTAAATAAATAAATAAATGATTACTATGTTGGATTTTATACAGTTAATGCTTCCCAGCGGCACCTTGACTGTATATCAGACTGATGTCAAACATTTGACGTCTACTTGACCTCAACACACTGATGTCCTTTTGACTATTAAAACAGTAACACAGAATGTATCCGCTGAAGACAATACGGTGTATAAAGCTAGATCTAAAAATTAAAGGTTACCCAGAGAGCAGAAAAAAACATTGAATTAATGTTAAAAGTTGTTCTGTCAATGTTAATGACATTTTTGATATTTAATAAAATAATTGTGATCAGTGTTTGCTTGAGTTGGGATCTTGAGTCTTTTTCTGTGATCAAGTCATTTCTCTTTCAATACTTGCAATAGTATTTGGGATAAGAACACTTTTGGACATCAACATTAAACTCACGCTCTAGTATCACACAGTATTTTCACATTATTAACACAACACACTCAAAATGAATGATGTAATTTCAAAGTGATTTTATCAAATATACATTGAGGCTCATGGATTGCCAAAAAATCTTAAAATGAAAAAGTAAAACTATTTGTAAATAAGTTTTGTTCAACATCAATTTGAAGACTTTTTAACTTCAAGGTGCTCACTTATGGTGTCAGATTTATATCACCAGTGGTCTTATTTATAAAATGTGTGTACGCAAAAATACACGTCAACATTTATATTTATAATAACGGTCTCTGATGTGGAAAAGTGCTACAGGCGTCACGTCAGGGTCTGAGCAGACGAACACACTTTTGCTTGTCAAAGTGCTGCTGGTTTTTGGAAGTATACGTCATTCTTGCCACTCGTAAAGGATTTGGAAGTTGACAGGTGCTATCTCATATATCAATGACATAAATTACACATTATTGAAAGGAGGAGATCTGAAACTGTTCAGGCTGTGCCCAATATCACGATCATTTGAGATTTATAGATTTCACTCACTCTGTTTGCAGATGAATGAAGGGCTGTTGAGCATGTTGATCATCTATCAGAGCATCAGGACCTACAGCACCACACGCTCACTTCTGACCAGTTATGTCACGTATACTAGACAGACAGTTAATGGAGGACATGAGGACGTTTGTTCCATCTGAACACTTCCATGAGTCTCTGAACAGACCAATCCATGCTCTTGAAAATCCTCACATCATGGTCAGCAGCAGGTCATTCTCAGTTTGAGTGTGAACGGTGGTCAGATCTGTGTAGTGTCTGCAGTGACTCTGAGCATCAAGACAAGACATCTAAACATCAGTAATAGACACAAACCTGTCTGCAGTGACTCTGAGCATCAAGACAAGACATCCAAACATCAGTAATAGACACAAACCTGTCTGCAGTGACTCTGAGCATCAAGACAAGACATCAAAACATCAGTAATAGACACAAACTTGTCTGCAGTGACTCTGAGCATCAAGACAAGACATCCAAACATCAGTAATAGACACAAACTGTCTGCTCCGGTTTACATATGTAGAATGACATGAAACATGAGAAAAAATCAATTGAATTGTTTTTCACACTTTTAAACAAGAAAATGTGATTTTGTTGAATAATTTGTGGATCTATGATTCCCAGTGCTGGTGTGTATTCCAGAAAGCAGGTTAACTTACCGTCAGCTAAACTCTGAACTCTTGGTTGATAAACCCAAACTTGTTTACTCGGGTCTGTCTGTTAAAAACACCTGAGAAGAGTTTGTTTAATCTCCCTAAAGATACTCAGAGTTAACACGCTCACAGAAACAACATGAAGACACTGTCAATGGATCACAGATCTCACCAGTCACCATGGAAACGGCCGACAAGCTTAAAGTTTTTGACTGTAAAAGAACTTTATAAATCTGAGTTTTCTTCACAGAAGACTTAAATCTGCTTCAATGTATAAAGTGTGGGATAAAAATCATCAAATTAAATTATTTATAGGTTATATGTTTATAAAACTATAAACGCTATGAATTAATTATTTAATTAAATACATAAATATTATAAATATATGCACTATTTTTATACTATAATATTTATAGCATAAATTCATTATGGCTATATTTGTTACATAAACTGTAGATTTGTTGAGATGTTTATCTGTTATTTTAACCTGTCTGTCTGTATTTGATCACATTGGTCATTTTGAAGGCAGTATTAAACCTTTATTTTGTTCCTTTATTTTGTTAAAGAGTTTCTCTATTGAGTGAAGTTAATAAAAGAATAACTGATCAAGGAAAAGATGCTTCCTTCTCGTACCGTACACCAGGGCTGGTCAACAGGCCCGCCAATCATCTTTACCAAACCCACCTTAACATTTCTAATAACTGCATAGACTTTAAGAATGTTGTGCTTTCAGAAATGCACGTCCTGAGACGCCACGACTTTAAATCCAAAACACTGCTATAATCAATACGAAAGTAATTTCGGTGGCTCGATTTCCATCTTATAAAGCGATTTGATCGAAGAAACTTTGAAAATTAACTGCAGGAAGAGAACTACACCACGTGAACTGTTGTCTCAGATAAGGAAAAAACAATGTTGTTGTTATTACTGCATTCATTATGTATGATTTAAAAAGCTTTGTTAATGAAAACAGATGTTCATCTTCCTCCAGAACTTACACTTCAAAAGATCTGCACTTATAAATGTGTGGGGCACATGAATGTGATTGTCATTCACCTGAGGATTTGATAATAGTGTTAAAGTTTCTTGCACAGATCGATTGATTCGTTTTATTAGACGCCAGTTTAACATCAAGGGGCGGAGATAACTTTTCTGCTGAATTTATGAGCATTTTTTACTTTCATTAACTTTCATTAATTCAATATCTTCATAAATATCTTCTAGAGAAAAACAATACCACACATATCTTGGAAGTATCGGGGGACTGGGGTGAGTAAATAAACAGCAATTTCATTCAGTGTATTAGTCAATATAAAATACAATTATAAAGACACTATCTCTTTGATTAAATATCATGAATAGTTATATACTGGATGCAATATTTGTGTGCATACTTTAATATATGATCTGTAAGTAAAAGCAACAAAAACAGTATAAAAGGAACAAATGCAATAAATAACAGAAATACAAAATAAAAGAAATTATGATATGGGAACTGGCCCGCATCCTATTTATTCTTTTGGAATCTGGTCCTCAAAGAAAAGAAGTTGAAGACCCCTGATGTACACAGTCAGAAGTACACAGTCAGTGCTCAAAGACTAATAAACACATACAGCCAGACTGTGTATAGTTATGAAACTCTGACTGACCTCAGTCAAAATGATAAGTCTCCAAACATTCATCAGACCAACGATTGCCCATTATGAAATGTCGGTTTTCTGTTCTGTTAATCTGTTATTGTTACTATTTTCCAGTAATAATTTGGTGCAAAGTTCATGATTGCAAATTCTATTACAAGAATAAATGAATAAATAAATATATTTATTTGGTTTAAATTATGTCCCGTGTTTTAACATCTACGGAAAGTAAATGGAAAGTAAAGTAAATGTAAATTCAAGTGAATTCTTCTAAAAGTATTGATATCAATATCAGCAATTCTGGTCCTGCATTTACTTTATTTGTACAGCATCTCAAACCACTGTTTATAATCACACAGACATGTAGAATCAGTGTATGAATCTCAACAATGGTGACAATCAACAAAAGAAAACTTCATAATGCAATGCATGCTGGGTAACATCATGGTAGAAAACTCATCCATGAATACCAGCCTGTGTTGTAGTTGATCTGTTAATCTGAATTAGTCTGTTGATTTTCACCACTGTTGAGATTCAGACACATATTCTTGATGTCTGTGTGTGTCTGATCACTGTAGATTACAGTTTTATTTGCTTCAAGGTTTCACACGTCTCCTCAAACTGTGGTTCTCATACAACTAGTGATACGTGATGTGAAACAACAGAAAATGCAAAACTACAATACAATTTCAGATGTTTAATATGCCTCCATGATTTATAAATATTGTATACATCTCATCCTATGTGCAATTATAAATAGTTGTATGTATTATTGTTGTTTATTTATCATTGGTGGATCTGATGGGCAGCTCAAACACTGAGCGGGAGCAGACAGACACTTCTGAGTCTCTGACTTTTTCTCTTCCGATGAGCTGCGTGTAAATGAAGTTTCTTATGTATTTCTGCACTTGAAGCGTTGTTTAAAGCTGTTGTTATTGCTGTAAGGTGCTCATTCAACATGTGTCTGCATCTACTCGAGGTTAAATCAATGAAGCGTGCGTTGAGATGTACTTTGGAAACACAACATTGACAAAAGCCGCTGCAGTAAAGTGTAATTCTGTTGTTTATATACATCTGTTCTCTTAAAGTATTTGTGTATTTATTTATCTTCTGTGTTAAATATTCTTTCCACATTATTTGTCTTTAATATAAGTTTTTAGGCTTTCTGGAAGTCCCCACAAAGTTAATAAATCCCCCAAAAGAGTTTACAGAGCCGTGTTTACTGTGCACTGTTTACTATGAATTGGGACACAGCTATTGAGTCCTGACAATGAGTGAATGAGGAACAGTTTGTGTGTCATAATAGTATGTTGAAGTGTGCGGTGAGGTCTGGTGCTGGGGGCGTGGCTAACAGAGCATCTGAGTCTGTGACAGAGATCATTATCAGACATTTTATTCAGCTATTATGCAAAATCAAAACATGTTTAAGCCAGAATTAACAGATATAAATCAACACACAATTTAACTACGCTACACAAATGCAATAACACACATGCAGTTACACAAACCGTCAGACTCTGTTGACATATTTAAAGTAATAGTTCACGAAAAAAATGAACATTCTGTCATCATTTACTCGCCCTCAAGATGTTTCAAATCTGTGTAAAATACTTTGTTCTGCTGAACACAAAGACAGAATTTTGAAGAATGTGTGTAACCAAACAAAAGATTACTATAGTCAATGGTGACCCAGAACTGTTTACTTCCCCACATTCTTCAAAATATCTTCTTTTGTGTACAAAGGAAAAAATACAGGTTACTGAAGGTGAGTAAATGATGAAAGATGTTTCATCTGTGGATGAACTATCACATTAATAGAGAAAAGAAGATATTACAGACAGTCGTGGTTTAATGGTTAGAGAGTCGAACTTCTGACCAGAAGGTTGCAGGTTCAATTCTTAGGGCCGGTGGCTTACGACTGAGGTGCCCTTGAGATTTTATTCCAAAACTGCTGACATCACTGTGTCTTCTGGATGAGTGTTCTGAGTCCTTCTTCTGTTTTCTGAGAAGATAAAAGTCAATAAAAGTGATGAAGTTCTGCTGTTTGTTTTCTGGATTGTTTCAGGTGACTGTGAATGATGATGATGATGATGATGATGAAAACTCACGCGCTCTTCCTGCACAGATGATCTGAAGAAGAATGACAGTAGGAGCAGCAAACACTGACACCTCAACAATCACTAGAATCACTAGAAGACACAAGAACACCATTAAATCCATCAAACTCTCAAACACATGAGAAACAAACACAAGATGAGTTCAGTGAGAGTTTCACTCATGTACTTATGTAACAGGACACATGGATCACAATCAACACTTCATACCTCTTATTATTATTGATGTTGTAGTTGATGCTGTAAAAAACATAGTTTAGTTTAGATGAGTCATAATGTGCACACACACACACAAAACACACACACACACACACACACAAACGCCGATAATGTACCTTGTTGTTGTGTAGTTTCTGGTGTGTTAAGAGTTGAGAATCTCTCAGGGTTTGTGGTGGTCACTAGAATCTTGTTTGAATCTGTAGAAGATGATGAATGTTCAGAGACATCATACTGTAGAACATCACAATCATATTTCATGTTTATGTCATTTCTTCATCATCAGTACAGAGTTTAATGACTGAAGTCACTTTGAGTTCAGGACACTCCTGTCAGAGTGATGTCTTACCTGTAAATCTGACAGTATATGTGACTGAGGTCTTGATGTCATTCTTGTGTTTGAGCACACATCTCAACTCTGTGTTGTCGTCTTCATTCACGAGTGTTGTAGTCAGAGAGATGAGACAGAGTTTATCTGATCTAATCTGATATCTGGAGTCTGTCTGTAGATCAACATCAGTCTGATTCATCCACAACAGCTGGTATCCATAATAACTGAACTCATAATCACAGTCATATGTAAACAGCTGACAGGAGAAAGTGAGAGATGTGTTTGCTCTTATCTCAGTCTGTGATGATGATGATGAAGACACTGAAACACAAATCACACAACACACTCTCAGTACTCATGAGTTTCAGTGAAAACACAAGAGATAAAGAGAACTGTGATCTGAAGTTAAACATGTGTTCATATAAATGAAGAGAAACACTGACCATGAAGAACATGTAGATTAACACGTGAATCAGGTTCATGATGATGTCCATTCACATATTGTCTGCATGTGTAAACTCCACCATCATGTTGTGTTGTTTTATAGATGTTGAGAGAGCAGTCAGATGTCAGACTCAGTCTCTCAGATCTCTCTGTGTTATTCTTATTTATTCCTCCAGTAAACACTTCTACTTCAGATGATCTTGTATAATTACTGTAGATCCATGTAGTTGAGGAGCATTGATGAAGAGCATCATTACAGGACAGAGACACACTTTCACCAGAACTGATGAACACATGAGTCACTTCTGCTTCACTCACACCTGAAACAGCAGATGACATCATTCATATTAATACATCACAATATATTCAAACAGTTTAATATTTATCTCTTATTATAAAACAGTCAGTTCTGGTCCTTGATTCTGATTGGCTGAGCGGAGATCTAAGCCGTTATAAAATACCTCAATTTATAACAGCTGACTGCACAACATAACCTTTATATCATTTTATTTACTTTATTTTATGAATCCTTGCTAAGCATATGGAAGAACCCCGTGAAGCAGTGGCTTACAGTGTATTTTACTCAACTTTGTGTCGTGCCACAACGCCCTTAGCTGTTATAAAATACACTGTAACCCACTGCTTCTTGTGGCTTATTGCTTTAATGACAGATAGATTTTGATTATTTTTACATCATATAAATCAGAAGATTTGACAGTAAATCATGTGATCTAGTTCCTCTATCATCGCTCTTGACATCAGACTTTTGAATGTGAGAATAAGACACATGAACTCTATGATATATGTGACATGAGATGAAACTGAACATGTTTGTCAGAATGTCAGTGAGAGTAATGAAATGAAATCTGATGAAATAAATGTGTTGTATAGTTTACCTGTGAATAGTGAAGAGAGAAGGATCAGTCCCAGCAGACATATATCACTCTTCTCAGTCATGTTGTGTTTCTCTTACTGAGTCTCTTCTCATCATCTACTTATAGTTCTTCATGAGAACATTTGTAACTCTTCCTGTGTTTCTCATTTCCTCTTTTCTCATCGACTGAGTCATGACACAATAACGGCCTACAATTCTGTACTTTAGTAATATTTGTAAAATACTTCTGTTGTCTTAAAATAATTGGACACAGGGATCAGTTATGACTTTTGTTGTCAGAGACTTTAACAGGGTTAACTTGAAAAAGGTTTTCTCCAACTTCATTCAACCAAGCAGAGATGATCACTTCTCCATTCTTCTTCTGTCTGCATGCAAACAAATGCAGAACATGAGTGAGGTCATCTCCACACTTCTTCAAAACCACAGATCCACAGATTACCCATGATGCAGCAGACACAGACATTAATGAACACACTAACTCTGTCACAGATTATATCAATATGTCCACTGATAATATCATCAGAAAAAATCCTTGGATGTTGAATGCATGAAGAACGGTTTACACTTAATCACAGACCACATGGGGAAACATAATTATGAAAACCCTGTGACATGGGTCATTCTTGAGCCAGGGGCGATTCTAGGATTTTTTCAACTGGGGGGCACATGAGGGGCCACAATTAATATAGAGGGGCCATTCTTATGTTGTGTATTTATGTAGAACTGTAGATATCCAAATCATTTCAAGTTCAGTAAGCTTTAAAATCAGCAATAAACAGTGATACCCTATTATCTTTTGATAGCAGTTATTCACTGCTCTAAATCAAAACAATAAAATACAATTTATATTAACTTATCACTTTACAAAAGTGAAAGAAAAACTGTAATAAATAAAATAATCCAATGTCTGGGAAGAAGCATTAGGAAATGGGAATCAATTATCAGAGGCACTTTCTATGGGGGTAAAATTGTTGCATATTACCAAATAAATAAATTAAGATTCACAAACAAATGTAAAGAGATTCACAAAAGTATATCAAATTCACAAATAAATAGATTAAGCGATTTACAAATGCACAGAAAGCAATTCACAAATAAATGCCAGGCAGAGTTGTGTTTGTAAAATAATAAAACATTTGTAAAAAAAAATGTTATTTGCAAATCTCATTTTATTTATTTGTGAGTTTATATTTTTTTGGGAAACTCTTTACATTTATTTGTGGATCTTAATCTATTTATTTGTGAATTTGATATACTTTTGTGAATCTCTTTACATTTGTTTTTGAATCTTAATCTATTTATTTGGTAATATGCAACAATTCTACCCCCAAACTTTCTGTTTCAAAGGCACATGAGACACACAGTTAGCAACAGTTCCTTAATGCAATTATGTATTGGCTATTTTACATGTAAAATAAAAAAGACATACCATCAGGTCCAGTAAGAGCAGTATCAGAAGTAAGTGGAAGCTCAGATTACACTTCTGAAGGTGGGTGACAAGTATCCATCTCTTTCACATCACTTTCACTCTCATCTGTTTCATCCCTAGAGACAGCTATAACACAAAGGCATATTAGTAAAATACAAGGATTTTAACTACATAACTGTATGCATTCATACAATAATAATCAGGAGTGCATTTTTTTCTGTATGATACTGAAATTACCAATATACTAAAGTACCAATATATCAATATAGGGACTTCTGTTATATAAATAAATGCGTAGCCCTGAATACAGCCTACCAAAGTCATGTCACTGTTAGTGATGGGAAGTTCGGATCATTTTATTGACTCGGACCTTTGAGTCCCGTTCATCAAAATGAACGAATCTTTTTTCGAGTCATATCGTTCCTTTCGTTCATTTAAGCAAAGTATAATTAAAATGTTACATGTCACTTTGCTTAACAAATCTACTACTTATTCAAACGTTATTTAATATCACATAACAACAAATACAAAACTATAATGCTACAATAAACAGAAAAGATGAATTACTTGTATACATGGGTATTTAGTCTATGAGTAGCTCACCTCACCTCTTATCTTGATTAATTTGTCATTTCACTGTCTTTTTCTATCAATAGACAAACACTAGGACTAGGCTATTCACCCGTTTGTTAGGAAGGTTGTAAATTAGCTAATTTCTCTGTCCAAAGATGTCACGTCACATTACAAAAGACCGAACGACTCGAACCCGAAGACTCGGGAGGTGAACAAATCAATTCTCTTTCCGGCTCTGATTGCATTTGTTAAACGTCGGAGCGTGTTGCGCAATGCGCATGCGCGACTGAACGAATCACTTTCCAAGACGACCCGTTCTTCCCGAGTCACATTTAAGATTCGTTCGAATCGTTCACGAACGACCCATCACTAGTCACTGTCCACTTTCTAGCTTGTCTACTAACCTGGGTGTACAGGGCTGTTCTGATTTATGCTCAAATCTTCCTGAACCAAGAGGTCTCCTGTTGAGCAGGCAGGCTCTGAACTCACTGTGTGTAACGTTAAACCATCACGCGGACTCTCCCTCACTGGCTGGCATGGCTTTTTCTTTGCAGAAAAATACTGAATATCTCCCTGCCTTTTCGTCCTGTTACACTGCCTGAGATAACAGAGGTAAAAAGGAGGAAATTACTATTTGTTTAAATGCTATGGTTTTATTGGCGGATGACAAAAACTTTACCTTTTATCACAACCAGCCCAGCTGGAAAATTATAAACTAAAAACAGGTAAAATGTTTAAACCCCCAAAAAACAAGTCATTATCAAGGCATGCGGTTCGAGACTTTAGAATATTCGTTCTCAAGACTCGAAGTCAATGTCATGTAACTTAATTTTCTTTATTTAGAGTGTAGTAACGTAACTCAAGACCTCCACCTCTGAAAGTTAACGTAACGTTAGCTTTTAAAGTGTTGAGCGTTAGCCTAGATAAACATCATACGATTTGTTCCGGCACCTCGCTTGCAATATCACTTGCTTATCGGCTGGGAAAAAAATCATAACGCAGGAAAACCCTGTTACATTCAGCCTCAGGAGCATAGTAACGTTAAATGTAATTATTAGCATTATGTTGGTCTGCTCTCAGAGAATACATCGAGCCTGGTCGTCCTAACACTGAAAGACGGTAACGTTACCAAACTCTAGCACTGCAACAACTCGCTAATCGAAAGAAAATAAACTGTATAAAATAGATCAACTTATTTTCCGTTGGAAAACAGTTTGCTATTCTTGGTCCTCGTTGAGAAGCATCGCGACGCGGAATCATAAATTATTCTACTACAAGCTGAAAGATTATGATTTGAATTTTTGAGTGACAGACAAGTAGAAGGGTGGGGGCACACTGGGGGGCCAATCAGTTTTCAAGAGGGGCCAGTGCCCCCATGGCCCCTCCCCTGTCTACGCCACTGTCTTGAGCTGAACACATTCAATGCACGGTTTGAGGATAGAAACAGCACCTAGGGCAGGTGTGACCAACTCTGTTCCTGGAGAACTTCCGTCCTTCTGAATCTGTGAGGCTTTTTCAACAAACTGCATGGTTTAATAGAAGCTTTTGACACAGTGCTCTACTTCGCTATCTGGTGGTCAATAAAAATCCCTACAGCGACTGTCTCACTCAGATGTGTTGTTATTATAAGCTTTATTTGTGTATTTAATATATAATTTAATAATATATAGCATTAGAAATATTGCAGCTTGTGTGTTTGCAGGGAATTTGCACAATACAATTATAATGAAGACTATTTTTTTTTAATTTTTACTTGCTGTAAACATTTGTCGTTTCACTTTCTAAGTATTATATTTAATAAACCAATAAATTATGCCTGTGTTTTATTCATTGCACCCTTTTTGTGTGTTCCTCACTCACTGGTTCTCTGTTGTTTGAGTGTTATTGCTCAGAGCGTTTAGATGTTTGGAGTGACGAAGCATTGAAGATGTATAATTAGAATAAGACAAAGTTTGTTTGCATATCTCACGTGACACTTTATTAGGAGTGTTGAGACTGTTCCCACACTTGAGAACGGGGTCTCTTGTGCATTCTCATTTTAAAGATCAAACACGCTTCTAACCACACGTGTAAGCGGCAGAGAACCGAGGACGCCGTTTATTAGCAGGAAACCAGTTTGTGATGAGGAAACACTTTTATACTTTTTGGGAACAGTGTTACACTTACTTACACATACTGCAATTTATTTTTTGACAACATGTCATTGTTTTCAGTAGTGGCCTAAATATAGCAATACATTACGTAAAATTGACATTACAAATGGTTGTAACATTTTTGATTTAAAAACAAATATAAACATTGTTAATGAATAAGAATATAAGTTATTTGTGATGAAACATTATCTGTTATTTGATTATTTATTTATTGAGTACATGTTTGTCATTTTCCAGTTTTCCCTCTAATTTTCTGGTTTATTTTGTGACTGGACGGCAGTTTGTCTACACAAACATCTTTGTGTTTATAATGTGTTAGATGTATGATGACAGACAGTTGCTAGTCTTCCTTTGAATTTCCACTTTTAGAATTTAATCTTCTTTGTACTGCAAGTTTGCAGTAAACAGCGGCCTCTGCTGTTCAAAACATATATTGCGATTCATATACAACCAGCTTGTCTCCTCACATTTAATAATCGATTTTCAACCGGCTCGCAGTGAATCGATCTATCTCTGCTCCAAAGTACAAAGTATAATTTCCGAAATTTCGATTTTAATCATTTAATTTGAACAAAATAAGTACGTACTGCAGTTACTGGAGACTACAACAGTAATCAATTTGTTAATTATCAGTTGTTTTGAATGTTTAATGAAAATATTGTATGCATTTACCTCAAAGTATGTTGTAATATCAAGAGGATTAATAAGAATTATGATTTTTGCAATAATGTTGCAGCCCTATGGGTATTTAAATATAGCAAGCTATTCATTCATGAAACTACTGAAATTAAATGCATATGTTTTCCCTACATTTATATTAAAAAACGTCTTCAGATACCAGTCGGGTTCCGGATTTAAAGTTTTTACATGTGGTTTCACAGATGAAACATGTGATGATCATGTGTCATGATCTACATGAAATAAACAATAGATAATGCAAGAAACAACAGAATATAAATACTTTAACAAGACTCTTTGAGAATTTTCAGTGTGATATAAGAAATGCGCCACAGCGACCGAGAAAAAATATAAATGTTGTCGATTTCCCATCTACTGGCTCATTAGGCAAAGTGTTTGCTCATCAGTTTTAGAACACAAGTTTGTAATTTAACAATGTTTACTATGTATTGTGTTCATGGCTCTTAAAAATTATTACAAAAATGTTACTGATCTTGCAGGACAATACTGTAAAGGTCTGCTCATAGCATGCTTTTGTCTTTGACAGACGCAGCTTGGACAGGTACTTTCATTTTATGTTTTGTATGATATCTTATTAAACATATCTCGCTAGTTAAACACAAACAGTTTATTTTATTTGATTTATGAATTTCAGTCTCTTTCCCTCTTCACTCTGAAAGTGAGGATTCAAGTTGAGGTGTTGCTTGTTTCTTCTTTTTTGTTGTTCATAATGTTTGTATTCAGTTATTTCAATTCCAAATGTATGCCGTATATCAGCTGTATTAGTTCTTTCTGTTATCAAATGATCATCCTTATTTTCATAGTTTTCTAATATTCATATTTACCTAATTTGATTATCTTATTAACCTACCTGAATAAATACAGTTTATTTATAAAGGAGATGTTCGATCATATTGTATTATACATTCACTCATTGTTAGCCTATTGTGTTCAAAATATTGATCAATTGCTTAATCAAATTAATAAAACATTTATGTTTCTTTACCAATGACTTCTCAATGTTCTTATCGGTCCCAAAAGAATTGTTATATCTTGAATATTTACGGCACTTCACAGTGAAACCATAAAAGACTTAGACATAGCACCACAGTGACAAACACGCAGTCTACATTCAAGGCACATCCAAAAGGATGCTTCAGAGGTTTGGGTGAATGAAAGGTCCAAAACGCACCACATAAGATGTGAAAATAAGGTTATTAAACGTTTAAAAAAAACACATAATGTGGCTCAATGCAGCAACAAACTGAGAACATAAAACTTTTCTGTTATCATGTTTATGTTTGATATCAGTGATTAACAAACTGTAATAAATTTAGTTTTAGTTTATGTAATTTGGGTTTCCGTGGTTGTTGTTTTGGTACGTTAAGTGATCCTTGTAATGAATTTTGGGAAACGCTTAGTGCCAGATTTTTTACTTTATCTGTTAATATGCTACATATTGTATTTTAATGTCATCCACCAGTGTTTTAGGGCACTTTTTTAAAAGTATTGATTTAGACACCTATAGGCACCGGCACCATTTGAAAAGTATCGATTTGGCACCGGTATCGAAAAAGAAAAACGATACCCAACACTAAGCATAACAAACACAATTTCACAAAATGAGCTGTAAAGAGAGGCTGCAATCATATGAACCGCTGTCTTTATGTGAAGATGATGTTAAATTCCACGACACACCTGAATCCGCCATGATAATTACACAATGAATGAACAAACGCTTCCATCCATCCATTGTAACAAGAAAAGTGACATCTAGTGGATAGAAGTACCATTAACATTTAGGTGAATTAATGTTCACTGCTTGCGGAAATATGAAATAAATAAAATAGATATCGAATCCACCGCATTTAAGAAAACAATTAATAAATATTTAAAAAAAATGCCTAGGCCTACTTGTAATGTTCATATAACCAAAGAGCTTGACAAAAACATACATTACTTTTTTATTTGAATTGAATTTGAATTGAATGTCAGTGTTACCTAAATATTTTTTAAACATATGTTGGATAGCTGTGATATAAAGACGGATTATCTTGAAACCTTACACACTGCATTATAATATGTTTATTAAATCTTTGGTCCAATTATTACATGTGACCACAACTAAAGGATTAAATTCACTTCACAATAAAATAGTTGTATACTTAAAAAGGAAAAGTACACTTGTAAGACACAGTCAGGTATTTATAAGTTCCATAACAAGGATCCCTGAAAGCTGCATTCTCCGCAACAATGGAACAACTCGTCTTTCCATCACATCTGTGTCAATAAATACAAAGAACATCAAAAACATATTAATTGATTACGTCACTTTCATATCTCATATCTCTTCAGAGACATTTACTGCTCTTACCTAACGGCCACCACACTTAGAGACGTACTCTGAGTGCAGCAAACATTTGAGAGCTGGTAAGAAGGTCTTCCAGTAGAGCAGGTCTGTCTGTCTGTACGCCCATAATTGGCTGAAAGGACTTTTATAGTTCCCTGGTCTGTTGATAAAATGAAACATTACCCACAAGTGTGTTTTATGATTTCTTAATGTGTTATTTGTTCTTAAAATCATTGTACAACATGCAAATGCATTGTTTAAATGAAACCCAGAGAACTCACAACAGTTGAGGAACGCAGTTTGTGATTCACAGGTAACTACAACCTTTGGTACACCTAAAGATGGAGACGAGAAGCAAATGAGAAGTTATGTTACAGTGTTACATTAACTGCTCCTCTAGTTTCTCTGTAAAACTTGAATTCATTCAATATTGTTCTCCGACTATTTTGTCACAAGCCATTTTATTTCTATGATCAGAGCCCTGCTCGACTTTCACCTCTTCCATGGACACACACAGGCAGGATTGACGGTCATCAAAGGCAGTGGAGGAAACATCTATGTTGCCTTGAAAAATCCATCAGATAAAGGTATTGCGGGAGACAGGAAGTGGAGCAGCTTTGGATTCAGAAGCACCCTGATGCCTTCTGACCTTGTAATGCAGCTTTCGAAGGAAGCATTTTACTGCTTTTGGACAGAGCCTATCTCTCAGCACAGAGCAATTAGCTCAAAGACCCTAACACTGTTTAGCAACCAGATGGTTTACCTTACTAACCAGCTATACATCCTAGCCTAGCAACGCCCTGTTAACAGCCAAAATAAACACCCTACAATTACCTAGCTACCAGCTTAGAGAGCCTCACAATGCCTAGCGACCACATGGAAAGCCCTAGTAACCATTTCAACACCCTAGAAATCAGCATATAGAGCCTAGAGTTAAGCAATGCCTAGCAACCACATGGAGCACCATGATAACCACTACAACACCCTAGCAACACCTATGCACAAGCCAGACTACTTTACTAACAAGCAGGCACACCTTGGCAGCATCTACTAATTGCATGATAGACTCTAACAAAACCTAGCAACTAAAGGGAACACCTCAACTACACATGCCTAATTCTTATTTCCATCCCAATAAACCCTGTTAACATCATGCTAACTTGTGCTAACTTAAATTGATAGCATTTCAGTATTGTTACTGGACGAAGGCTGATTTTGTCTGTATGTGTCTGTGCTTTTGAGGGGATTGTTTTTATGTTTGTAATACTGTGTGTCTGTAAATCTTTCAGAAATATATCATTGTCACAGGATTGATGACTGTGTGAAGTCTGGATGAGATCAGTGACTCCAGCTGTTAGATGATGCTTCTCTTCATCAAGAATACCCAACATCACGCAGTTACACAGGTGATTTTTGTGAGGTCTAGGGATCATTTAGGTGCAAAACTCACGTGTTTGTGGTGGTGGAGGTGCAACACACTTGTAAGACACAGTCAAGTATTTATAAGTTCCATAACAAGGATCCCTGAAAGCTGCATTCTCCGCAACAATGGAACAACTCGTCTTTCCATCACATCTGTGTCAATAAATACAAAGAACAGCAAAAACATAATAATTGATTACGTCACTTTCATATCTCATATCTCTTCAGAGACATTTACTGCTCTTACCTAACGGCCACCACACTTAGAGACGTACTCTGAGTGCAGCAAACATTTGAGAGCTGGTAAGAAGGTCTTCCAGTAGAGCAGGTCTGTCTGTCTGTACGCCCATAATTGGCTGAAAGGACTTTTATAGTTCCCTGGTCTGTTGAAAAAATGTAACATTATCCACAAGTGTGTTTTATGTTTTCTTAATGTGTTATATGCAGGGATGCACATAAGTATTGCGCAGGTACGCGACCAAAATTGAAAATGCGCTCTGTAAATAAGTTTAGTCCTCTCATTTGAGTAGTGACATGGTTGAAACCTTTTAATGCACAATCACTGTTTCAGACCAACTAAATGTGATACTGGATAAGATTTCCGTTTGAACTGAATGCTGCTAAAACTACTGATATCTGGTTTGTTCAGGGTGTACATGATGCAAAACAGAGTTTTAGGAGTAGTTTTAGTAGTTTTAGTAGTATTTCCATTTGGTTATATGGTCTTAAAATCATTGTACAACATGCAAATGCATTGTTTAAAGGAAACACAGAGAACTCACAACAGTTGAGGAAGGCAGTTTGGGATTCACAGGTAACTACACTCCTTGATGGTGCACCTAAAGATGGAGAC
The DNA here is from genome assembly GCF_015846415.1 of Triplophysa dalaica. NCBI lineage: Eukaryota > Metazoa > Chordata > Actinopteri > Cypriniformes > Nemacheilidae > Triplophysa > Triplophysa dalaica. Next base: position 28,242,820 of record NC_079546.1, on the reverse strand, counting down.
AAGTAGCATATTAGGAGTAGTGATGTTACAGTGTTACATTAGCTGCACCTCTAATTTCTCTGTTAAAAAAAAAATCAAAGCAACAAGTTGGCACAAGCCAGACTACCAAACAGACAGGTGAACCCTGAACACAAAATCACAACCACGATCGGGTCGTAATGCAATAGGTTGCAAGTGAAGTCATGTCACTGAGCAAAGTGCCTTTGGATGGCAAGCAGAGATATTCTACATAATAATTTACTATTACAAACTCATAATGCATGTGTTTTGCATCATTTATGTTTGATCAGATCCATCAAATCATAAAACCACAAGGCAGTGGATTTGGGCAAATGGTTTTAGGCAAGCAGTGATTTTAGGCAAATGATGTGTTCATGTCATGTACCTCATATTACTTAGAAAATCTTTGAAGGAGGCTAAAAGTCCAATTTGTTGAGCAACAGCCAAGAAACCTTAAAGAATTACAGAGGAGTGGACTAAAATGTCTCCTGACACCTGGTGACCAACTGACCAAATGTTTTACATCTGTGCTTGCCAACAAGGGTTTCTCCACAAGTACGAAGTTACAGTATGTTTTGCTTGGGCATCAAATACTTATTTCACTGACTGAAATGCAAATCAATGTATAACCTCTTCATACATGTGACCCCTGATTCTTCTATCAGTTAAATTAAACCTGCCATAAAATTATTGACACTTCATTTCTTTGTAAGCAGCCAAACTTACAAAATCAGCAGCGAATTTCACTCAATGTATCTCTGTCTCTTAACTGTTTATTATTGTTGTATTCAGATGATGTTTTGTTAAGTAAAGGTTGGCTGTCACTCACCATTGTAGTGGATTAATCTCAGACCAATGCATTCAGATATTGAACAGAGAGCTATAAGAGAGAGTTTGAGTCTTTATCAAAACACACAGAATAAATGTTCATGACATTATAAAACAGACATAAAAGCAGAAACACAAACTCACCAATGACAAGAAGACTGAAATATAGAGTCTGAGACATTTCTGAGGAAGAAACATGTTGAAAATCTCAAATGATAAATTCAATTGTCGTTTTTACTACTATACCTCCCCTTGGCACACTGATGTCAGTTAAACTTTAAGAAAACGACGGTTACAGTCAAAACTGTTAAAGATAATTTTATTCGTTTTTTTATGTATATTTATGTTATGGTTTATGCTTTTGCTTTATATTTAATATTAGTAAAAAATGACATTGAAAAAGTTTTTTCAATTAAAAGTAACCTGATATTTATTACAGACAAATATGTTTTTCTAAGCTTTTTATCCCATGCAAGGTTCTAATCTTTGCCCAAAAATGTTAAATTGTTTAATTTAGCAGACGTATTATACACACAATAATTTCATTCAGGATACATTTGTTTAGTTGGGTCAACACAACACACATAATTAAATTAATTTACTTTCATGTGTACAACTTCATTTTATTTGTCAAAGAAAAATCAAATAACATTCAGCTTATTTAAATGCTCAAAGTTATTATGAAGGAACTACACATGCCACTAAACCTTAGCTATATCATACTCGAGAGCAGCAAACGTGTTGTTCAACTTCAAAAGCTTTCAATCGTTTTATAATATCTGTTAAAATCTTTTCTATTTTAATTTACATTAAATAATGATCTGTTAATCGTAAGGTTGTGTTTAATAAGTTTATTAGTAAATATTCACAAACACATTAACTTATGTTTCTGGCTATTAGAATATATGGTAACTTATGATTTGTTAAGCATTATATAATGTTTGTAAATTATTTATTAATGAAAGTTATCATAAAGTGTTCCCTTAAGTTATAATGAGTCTGTTATATAAACAGTTACAAACAGTTTCAATTTTTTTGTCCAAAGATTTTCCAGTGTGAGCTAATTCTAATTTAGACACCATTAAAATGATGTCATATCAAAATAATCATTTTAATAGGAATTAAGTAAATTGTTCTTACTTTTCAGCAGTTGTGAGTTGTGTGTTCCTCTCTTGAATCTGCTTCAGTATTTCTTGCGGTTTTTATGCCTTTGAGCACATCCCATCATTTGTACCTCCCATTAAAAAAAAATCATGTCTTCATATTTGATTTCCTTGTTACTTGTGTATTTTTCTACCCACTACTATTTCACTGTTACAACAAACAGAACTCAAATTTCAGGAAATGATGTGTGCATTCTCCTATTTAAAAAATTGACACGTGCAAGCCAATGTGTGTCAAGTAAATATTCTGTATAACCTTTGTTTAATAAACGTTAGGGCTGTCAATAGATCACTTTTTACCATTAATCTTCAAACTGAACATATCTTGATTATTTTGTCATCATTTACTATATGCACACTGCAAAAATTTAACAGTTGGATCAATTAAAAAAAGGCCTTCAATTGGTAACACTTTTAAATTACGTTGATCCAATTTAAATGTCCTATGAGAACAGTTACCATCATGGTGATCAATGTTTCCTTGAGTTGGGCTCTTGACCCTTGACTTTTATATACAAATGTGTTTTTCACTGTGTGTTTAAAGTACAATTGTAACTTTAAAATCTGTGTGTTTTTAAAGTAGAACTGTTATTGTAAGGCAAATGAGAATTTTATCGACTGATGTTGGTTATTTAAATGTCCATCATCCTGTTCAATGCACTGATCTCATCTAGATTGCATGCTGTGCTGCTGAAAGAACAAAATAGTGGAAGGGAATTTACTTGCATATTGACGTCTACAATGGTTTCTGAAAACTGGACACAGATTTAATATTAAATCTCAGAAGAGTTTAGATGCACACAGACATCAAGAATCAGTGTATGAATCTCAACAATGGTGACAAAACTCATTCTTGACTCCCAGCATGCATGCATGATCAGCCTGGCTATGGTTAGTAATATAACAATTTATATTATATTTAATCATCCATTTATAAAAAAAGGTTTAATGGTCATCATAAGGGTTTTTGAACCGCTCTTAGTCTGACCCGTCACCTAGGACCTGTTTGCCTTGGGAGACCCTAACAGGGGCATATAGCCCCTGACAACATAGCGGGTACTCAAACCCCTCCACCACGGTAAGGTGTCAGTTCAAGTTTTTGAGCCGCTGCTCCACCACATCAAGAGGGGTCAGCTGAGGTGGTTCGGGCATCTTTTCCGGATGCCCCCTGGACATCTTCCCGGGAAGGTGTTCCGGGCATGTCCCACCGGGAGGAGACCCCGGGGAAACCTAGGACATGCTGGAGGGACTATGTCTCCCGGCTGGCCTGGGAACGCCTCGTTGTCTCAATGGATAACATTTGTTTTTTTTTGTTCATGACTTTTGTTGCATTTGTTAAACCATGCAATTCACGCTTGTTTTACAGTACAGAGATTATTGATCTGCTCTAACATGTTCAATAACATCTTTTTTGTTGAACTGTAAAAACTTTCTTTCCTGTTTTGAGTCTATACACTGACACTTGACATAGAGTGACTACAGTACTGTACAGTAGACTATCCAGTGCATCACCATTATGACCATTTTGCTGGTACCTCGAGGCATTCCAAAGGCACAACATTGTGCACGACATTAAGAGGCATTTCTAGTGCATTGTGACTTCAGGTGAATCACATAGTTACTGAACAACCAACAGTATTTTGGTGAACTTTTGTTTTTCACAAATGTGTGACAAGCCAATTAAGACCTTGTGAGAAAGAATCATATCTGGGCATCATTAAAAGTAATGAGGAATAAAATCCCATTGATGACAACATTGATTATAAGCAGACCTACATGTTTATACATGAATGTAGAACAATACCTGGTCTTGGCTTAGGACAATTTTGATTCACTTTTTTGATCCACTTCAAACGTTGACTAGTGTAGTTTGTTGTGTATTAAAGTGAACTTTTATAGTCTGTTGAGCTGGCATAAATGTACCTCTGGTGGAGTAATGACGTTTCAGTTCTAGTGATTCCCAATTGCTAAGTTGCTCGCCTATAACAACCAGTCTCAGGCAATAAATTAATGTTTTTAGGAATTGGAATATGAATATTCGGTATCACTTCAGTATAGTACGCCATATGAGGATATGTCGGTTTGCTGTGATAGAATCGACATCACTTTACAGTCAGGGAGAATTCTGAATAATGTTTAAATACTGTTTAGATTTTTAGATTGTCATGTAACATAAACCACCTCACATAGTATAAGTTTGTGACATACTTAACATTTTGATGATCTTGTAAACATTGTACGGAGCCATGGAAAATTTGTGAACAAGCTAAAGTTTCTTGTGTGCATAATGCACTTATCATGTTAATTGTCACTTATAAGAGCAATGTTCCAGATTTAAAGACATTACGCATTTGTGCATTCACTCAGAAAACAGCATGCTCAGTTTTTAAACAAATAATGTGTTTGTCATGTACTCTCACTAATTCAAAACAATGTGTTTTTTATATGAGACATTGTTTCTCATTCAATGATCATTCTCTTCAGTTTTGCTGTTTGAAGCACCGGCTCACACAGCCATGAACTTTTAGCTGGAAAGGGGGCGGAGACCAGCAGCTCATTTGCATTTAAAGAGACACTCACCAAAACAGCCTGTTTTCCCTCCAGGCAAAAATAGACGTGTAGGCCACAGTATAATAGAAGATCAGTGCTGTATTTTGAGCTGAAACTTCACAGACACATTCTGAGGACTCCTAAGATTTATGTTACATGTTATAAAAGGGCTACATAAGACGCCATTTAAGTCTCTTCCTGTTCGGGGAAAAAATACAGCATCAATTTGCCTAGTTTGTCATGACAACATGCCATTTTTAAGCTTATAGTTTGGTGTTGTGTGCATAAATGACTTTTGTAGTATGTGTGACAGAGATTGATAGTGTGTGTGTGAATGAGTTTGGTAGTGTGTGTGAAAGCTTTGATAGAGTGTAAGAGATAATATAGTTAGTAGTGAATGAGAGTTTGGTACCGTGCATAAAAAGCTTTGATAGTGTGTGAGTGACAATAGTGTATGAGAGAGAGTTTGATAGTTTGTGTGACAGTAAAGCTCTATTCACATGGGATTAGTATTATCTGGGGACCTTGTGTGATTTAGAAATGACCTCCTAACATCTGAATTACATGTGGTGCATTCGCACAGATAAGTGAAGCATGTGATTTTACTTACATTTACAGATTTATTTTCCAGATATGATGGCAAGGCTTTGCGTAAAGTTTGTATGGTGTATAATGATTGTAATACACTTCATAAAATGGAAGGAAGGAGGCGGGAACCGGAAGACATTTCATACATTTAATAAATTAATATAACAGCCGGCGGCCCCTCACGGACGACCGCCGGCGAACAAAACATGAACATAAATATAAATACAAACATAACATAAGTTCGGGCCCGGTCCTCTCTCCTCGACGGTCCGGTCGCTCGTTCCTTTTATATGCTCCCATCTCCTACGTGATTCGAGGCCGGTGTGCGCACAGCTGGCGCTAATTCACAATTACTCACCGGACTCGAACCACGGTCTCGCCCCGCCTGCTCTACTACAATGATATTTGACCGTACCAGTCAAGATTTGAGATCCACGAACCGGACAGAAGATCACCGAACACGATCACAGGTATCAAATGTTACAGGAGTTTCCATGAGAAATAACAAAACGGAAGACTCCGGGCCAAAACGACAGTGTTGGCAGGTATGGATATGATCCAGCACCCAAAATAATATCAAAACACTTGACAACAGCCTCTATTATTCACAAACGTTGGATAACAGGAAGAAAAGGATATATGAGGCGCCAAATCACAGAAATGTCGATTCACACAGGACTAATATTATCACAGGACTTCGGTGTTCATCAAAAGATGGTTGGTCATTTGCAGGGGGAATTTTTACTTTACAGAATACAGACCTGGCCGATTCAAATCGGATTAAGATCACAGACAACCTCTGCAACTATTACAAATGACTAGAGGTCCCCAGGTAATACTAATCCCGTGCGAATAGGGCTTACGTTTGCAATACGTCTTGAATGGAAACAGAGAAATTGTATTAATTTTAAAATACACCAATCTTACCTGTATTGTATCAATTCAATAAATATAGAATTGTTGTATATATAAAAAAATTCCTTAGCAGTCGCTGAACCCTCTAACAATGTCGTTGAGGGCCCTGTACTTGTGAGATATCGGATAATGTTAAATATCAGGATCATTTTCTATAACCTTTACCTAATAATTAAATACAACACTTTTACTTTAATTTAAACCTGTACAAACTGAATAAAAATAGTGGCCTGTGCTTGTACCAAAACACGCATGTGTCTGAGAGTGCATTTGTCCTAGTAACATTGCGCGGCTGAGAGTGCATCGTCTGCAGCCAAGCTTTATTGTAGAGATCTAATCCCATCCGAATTGGTACGTAAAATCAGAGTAGTTGTGTGAAAACAGATGTTGTTTTGAAAACTAGTCCCGTCTGAATAGGGCTAAAAACAAAAAAATACAAACTAGATTTAAATACTTTGCAACTTTGTTGAAAAGGTGTGATAATGAAACAATGTTTATAAATGAATTATACATTATTACTAGTTGTGTTTCGGAGAAAAGGGGCAATGATCTCCAAACCTTATGTGCACAGTTTAGCTGTCAACGCTCTGTCAACAACCTGAAAAGATATCTACGATCTCAGGAAGTTTCTAAAAGCGATTTCCATATTGATTTTCATCCATAATAATAAATAATTAAAGGCAAATAGGCCTAACTACATAATGTAAATGTTTATGTTGTACTGTACTTCAACAACACAAGATCTGATGAAAATGGTTTGATTGAACTGTTTGTATAGCAAGTGATGATGTGTAATATGGTATTATATGGTATTCTGAAATGTATCAAATTTGGACTTTTGTTCATTACAACAAGAAGGTCCTAAGCTGTTCAGTCTGTTATCACTACATTTTTCAATCATAGCAGTGGGAACACATTCTGATAGTTGAGAATGTTGTTGTCAGATAATGTGAATATTCTTGTTGGGCAATCTGTGATGAATATAAACACTTTGAGCTCACAGAAAACTCATGATGTGCTCACAATTTCATTAATGTTTTCTGTTTTATTCTCCTGGGTTTTTCCTTTATTAATACCCAAGTGTTCTTATTGAAACACTGTTTTAAGCACTTAATAGGAGAGCACTTAAATATTTAAATTTTAAAATGAATTTTTATAACATTTTATAACATTTTTAAAACCAAAATATGTAATAGAATATGTAGTAAAGAATAACTAAATGGTTCAAAGTATGTCATCACTTTTATCAACCATTAGTTAAATACAGAGTTTAAGAGTTTCAGGAGAGAAGTTTTCTGTTAAATCCTGTTTTAACAAGAAACAGAAAGTACACAAAGGAGAAGAGGAAACATCAAATAATAATGTCAATATTTATTTGGTCTATATACTAAGTCTTTGTGGTGTGTTGTTTCTAAACACATGTATAATATTGTCCAGTAGTTGATGCTCTATTGTAGGCACTTCATTTATATTCCTTGTCGGTGCAACTATAGCGTCACTACACTCACGATGAATTCGATTCCAGTCTCGACATCCCTTTGCCTGTCCTGCTTCCCCATCTGCCCAACACTTTCCTTTCTGATCTCCACTTTCCTGTCCAAATAAATGTAAAACCACCTGAAATATAACTTTAATACATATATATATATATATATATTATCTTTTTCCTTAACCTTAGAAGTTACATTTACTCAGAAACATATTCAAGATGTACAATTCTTACCACTTCAACAATTTGATCCTACAGTGATCCCCCCATGAGCTCTCAGAATACTCATGATGTGATGTCACAATGTCAAACTAAAAGTGTAAGCTCATAACACCCTCACTGTGTGCAACAGACTTACACAACACTCATACTGTGATAACACAAAAAAGACTATTAAGGTTGGTGTGATTTAAAGGTGAAATATTCCACAATGTTGTGTTTTTGTGGTCTAATGCAACAGGTGTTTACTCTTAGTTTGTGAAAAAACGCATAATTTTTTAGGTTTTACCTTTATTTTACAAAAGAACCTGATTTTTTCAGGTTTCTATGTAGTCCAGGTCGCTGCACACTGGTGGTGGTTGAGGAGAGACTCCCCTCATTTGAATTGGAAAATAACATGTGAATGATGAATTTGCGACAGTTTTGCTTGATTATCTTAAACTTCTACAATCAATCTGGGGAACTTCATTTGAATATGTTAACTTAAAAAGCTAAAAATATCTATTTAAATTTTATATTAAAACCAAGAGTATCCAGCTGCAGGCCCACAGGCCGGAAGGGTCGGCACCGTGCTTTTATGGACACATGCATTAACAGCATGGCGGCAGGAGGGTGAGTTCTGTCCAGTTTCGTTGCTGGACTTCCAGATTGCACAACCAAACCTCTACAGAAGAGTTTTCTTCAATGAACCGAAGAGAGCACACATCACTCCTCTCTTCATTAAGTTACATTGGCTCCTGTAGTCGCTCGCATCAAATTCAAGACTCTGCTCCTGACCTACAAGACCACCACTGGTTCTGCAGCTCCATATCTCAACTCACTAATACACACTTATGTACCCGTCAGATCCTTAGCTCTGCAATCGTACAACGTCTTGTGGTGCCATCCCAAAAAAGGTAAAACTCACTGAACTCTGACCTCATCCACAGGTCCTTCCTCTCTATCTGCCATTACCTACCTTCTGTTGCTCTTTTTAACTAGCCTTGCTTGTAAAAGTAGTATTTTACACTTGTATAATAATCTGTTTTTTTATTTATATTTTTATTCTGTGTAGTGTAGTGTAAAATCGTTGTGGTATTCAATAGTTTTGATTGAAATACTCTTTTTAGAAAGTGTGTTTTAAAGGGGCTTTGCAGCGTAGCTGCTATGTCTCTCTTTATAATTGGTTATTATTTCTTGATTATATTTATTTATTTCATGTATAGCTCATTTATTTATGGTTTGTGTGTTTGTAGTACGTTACTTTTAGGAACTTAACTATTAGTTATTGTCAGTTTAGACGGAGAGATTGTGTGTTATGTAATACTGATCCTACCGGGATGCGGCAATGTTTACCACACACTTCCAAGATGATGCTGCCAGCTGAAGTCATATCAGTTTTGTGTACTATACCCTATAAAGTGACCAAAAAGCAGCTCACCACACTCCCCTCTGTTCGCCGTCTCCGGAGTGTGGCCTGGTTACAATTACTTTTTTTAAGTTGTATATGTTGCTGTTCTATCGTGCAGCAATTTAAAAAAAAAATGTTTCAAGTATTCAAGACAAGATAACAACATTAAATTGAACAAAAACATTATGATTATTTGTTGTATAAATCCTTACTAAACCCAGAAATAAAGGCTTATAATATACTCGCTTGAGCAGCAATCTTGGAAAATTTCATACACCTTTTTGAAGAGAGGTCCCGAAACATCTTCATTTGAAGGGCTATATGGCCCGTCCCCTTGTCCCCTATCCCTCCAACCAAAAGAGAATCGAGACACCTCTACTCGTTCATGTGAACTAGAAAAACAGAGAGGTAGAGGATAGTGTAGTGTTAATAGGCAGAAATGGTACTGGGCCTTTCATTTCTATTTATTTGAATTCTAAAAACAAATGAACAATTGACCCTAAAAGTCTACACTTTGTCAATTTGTTTTCGTTACAAACTGAACAGATATTGATATTATATTGCCATTAATTGAATATCAAATAAATAATATTTAGAATTCTGAAAAATAAAGTATATTTCACATTAAAAGTCTTTATAAAGTCTTTAAAAGTATACTTTGTGCCCAAGTGTTTGTTTCAAAATGAACCGATATTGATTATCTCAATATTATGAAAATTAAGTAAATATTATATCTTGTAAATTAGAAAGCACTATGCAAACGTAGGTCACGCATTTTCTAGCGATCTCAGATATTGTACATAAAGTCACCAAAATCTATGTGAAAATAAGGACATTAGGTACAGAAACTACCGGTAGCACGATCTGTGTGGTTCACCTTCATTTCCAGCCTAAGACTGATGATCTGGATCATGTGACCTGAAACATGTAGGCCTGCAGCTGGATATATCTCATTAAAATGGATGTAGGAACTGATAAGTAAAATTATATTATTGATTTTTCACTTTCGTTTTGCTCATAATGTATGTATAAATATGTAAATGCATTGTCATTTACATACTGCATTGCCATGTTGCGTATTGCTTTTCAAATTGAAATTTGCTACCAATAGGCTTCCATACTGTGGAACTCTACCTACATAAATAATACAAACCTAAAAAATATCAAACTAACTGATGTTGTCCAACGAGTCTATTTCAACTTCATATTTATAGTTTGATTACTTTAGTTATTTTGGTCGTACAAAAAAAAGTGTTCCTATTTATAGTCACAACGTGATTGGACAGCTTTAATGATTATATTTTAAACCGGACTACAGGACATCCAAAACAAGCCTCTATGAGGGTATTTTAGCAAGCTTGTACCTCGCATAGAACTCATGAAGTGTTTAAAGCAGTTGATTAAAACCACACAACAGAAATTCTTTAAAATATCAGCAGAGCAGAACACTAAACATTAATACATCTCTTCCCCATCTTGATATTATCCTATTTCTGTTTTTAATATCAATATGTTGTCCCATTATTCACACATTCTGAGAAAGAACAAATTAAGTGAGTTGTTGAAAAAAACATAAGATTAAACTGCATCTACTCTTTAGCACCTTTTATCTGTCTCACCTAAAGTCTTACTCAAATAAAACAAGAAAATATGTAAATTACACTTGCTAAATAAACAAAGAAGGTGCTGCAGAGCAGATATAATCGCATCATATCTCCTCTTCAGTATATCTCTTATCATTGGTATACATAGATAGACTTAAAGAAATGAGGAAATTAAATATGAAAATAAAACATTCAAATTTGTGGATGTGATGAAGAGCAGATATGATCACTTCAATATAGCTGATAGTAATGATGACTGAACCCATTGTAATGTGGTGGATCTTAGACAATGTACGGTGGAAAAATCTGTCTTTTTTCTAAGAGTTTATTGAAACAAGATCGTGACAGTTCTGTGTTCAGCACACGGTTCAGATCCTGACCGGATAACAAAAACATTTTCTCAGAATCAGAAATAGCATAAATGGGAAGTTGACACACACAGAATATGTTTTGCAGGTGTGAGATTTCAAATATATGCAGACAGAGCAAAAGAAAGTATATAAAATAAAAATTAATTCAAAGAGACAATAGATATAAAGAGATAAAATACAATAACAATTCAAGTGAAAGCAAAGCGACTTACAGAGAGTTTTGGGAGCAATAAGCGATATGTCATACAGGAGCAATAATACAACAGGTGAATTCTGTTGAGAAAAAGGTTTAGTTTTTTGTTCTGCTTCATTTGTCTGTCAAGTATTCAAAGAAGAGAAAAGTATTAAGTAGTTTTTTTTATGTTGTGAGAGAAACCTTCTCCAAAGTTTTACGACCATCATCTCTCCAGGGGTCCCAGACGCCCTTCTGCTATTGTAACAGTGTTAAAAAGAACATTTAATTTAACTAGTTGAGTGAATTTCATCAAATGAAGCATTTGGTAGTATTCATTGGTGTTTGAAGGCCCCCCTCCTGTGGCTGGTAATGGTACTGCAGACATTGTGAAAGAATCCTTTATGTGAATGTGTGTCCTTCACCCGTCTGATACACTATCAGTAAACTGTTAAAAGAACACAACACCTTTGTAAGATTATTACTTTTGAGTCTAGTCTATGGAACACATAACGTTTTGGGGACCAAGAATGACACAGACACAGAAGTGCAGTTCACTCAAGTCCAATGTTTATTAAGGACAGATCCAATATATGAGAATAAATGAGGAAGTGAACTATGATCTGATTCAGACACTTCTGTACATGGAAAATCACAAGAGCTCAAAGTTAGTATTTTCTGCTAAGGTTAGTAACACTGTGTGGGACACAGGCAAACCTAAAGTCTCACAACCTTATCCCCCATCTGAGGCTATCCAGAGAAACTTCTCTGACAAAACTACACTAAACTGTACTTTTAGAGTTGTGGACTTGAGTCTCATGACTTGGACTCGACTCGACAAAATCAGAGAAGACTTCGACTTGGACAGACTTGAACACTATGACTCTGTAAGTCTTTATATATTTTAGATCAAACCTTGAAGTTGTGATCATGGTGAGATGTTCTCTGGAGCGGATCACACAGGTAAGAGCTGCGCTGTGTTTGACACTGAATGCTGTGACGTGGGTGCTTGTCATTTATTAAATCTATTCAGTGTTTTAAGACACATAACGTTTATTTAATATTTCGGACAGTTAGACACAAGTGCTAGTAAACTGTTAATAATGTATTTAAAATACTTTAACTTCTCTGTAAGCAACAATTATAAACCTTTCGACCTTAAATTTAATCTCAAACGCATCCAATTGTGTAGAAAATAATAACGCTCTCTATTCTCCCTGGTCTCCCTCACACTCAGTCATTCATTTAGTGTCGGGAGAAATGGGTGAGCTCACATGTTCAGAGGTGGGTAGAGTAGACAAAATCTTTACTCAAGTAAAAGTACAGGTAACAAGACAAATTATTATCCAAGTAAAAGTTAAAGTCACTATTTTAAAAATGACTTGAGAAAAAGTAAAAAAGTTTGCAATGAAAAAACTACTCAAGTAGACAGTTACTTTTAATCTGATTATAGGCCTACTATTCATAAAATGTATATTAACGCCAGGATTTTAATCAATATTTGTAATTATCATAAGCAGATATCTTTGCAATATACACACAGAGACTTAAGAATAGACAAATACAGAAGAGACAAGCATTTCTATACATTTCATATAATGTGCAATTCCCTGAAAATCTTGTGAATGAGTTTTTAATCTGGTGCCTCAAATACCCATTTGAGATCTCTCTTCAAATTTGTAAAGCATTTGTTTTATTTTTAGTGCATGATTCTTCATAGTCACGTGTCATTTTCAGGATTGTCACATCCATAACGCTACATATTGCTCATAAATGGAAACATGAAAGTGAATATAAAGAAACTATTTCATGTTCCATGAAGAGGCATCCCTTCTCCATTCATTTGGGTATTATTGTGTAACACAGTTCAATAAAAGGAAGGAAGTCCTGTGCTCGTGCATTGTTTCTTGTTCTTGTACCTGTGTACTTGTATCCATTGCTGTTTGCTTCGTCCTTGTTCCTGTTTCACTGTAAATTGTAAGTGTTAGTTTTGTGGTTATATCCAGTATTTGTTTTCTAGTTTAGTAAGTCAGTGTTTGTTGTTTAAAGTTTATATATTCCTGTCCTGTTTTCCCCCTCATGGGTTTTTGTTTTGCCTGTTCTATAAGTGTTGTTTTGTTAATAAATCCTTGTTACCACCTTTACCGTCTGTGTCTGCCTGCATTTGGGTTTCCACGCCATGTCTCCACCGGAGATCTGTGACAAATATAAATGTAAAACATGTTCGGGCCCGGTCCTCTCTCTTCGACGGTCCGGTCGCTCGTTCCTTTTATATGCTCCCAATCTCCTACGTGATTTGAGCCCGGTGTGCGCACAGCTGGCGCTCATTCACAATTATTAACCGGACAACTTATTTACAATAATAGATCATATCAAACTAAACTGAACCTGCAGAGTTTTGTGTCAGAAATGCATTTAACTAAACTCAGAGCATTTCCTAAGATGTTCCAGAACATCAGCAGTAATCTCTATATGAAATACACATTATTGACGAAGCTCATGTTTTCTCGTGTTGTGTCACACACTATGTCATGTGTTGTGTCTTTGTGTGTGCTGTCCATTGTGAGTGGACACAGGGCTTGTGAAGCATCAGTGCAGCAGTGTTGGAGTAGTAGTGAAGTAGTAGTGCTTGTAGGTCTTGTAGTTCTGCTTACCACTTTCTGCTTTTACCTGCTGCCACCGCATAGCCCTTTGTTTTTTTTTCAGGGGCGAAAAGAGGAGCCGAGTGTGTAAGACTCCTCAGCCGGTACATAGCCCCTCCACTGCCAAGATCTCGTTCACGCCTCCTCGTGGCTTACATGGTAACTGGTCCCTTGCGGTTCCAGGCTATGTTATACGGGATATCGGAGCAGCAGCGGGCCCCAGAGATGCGGCATGCAGGCCCATCAATGAATGGAAATGCCCTGCTGCCTGTCAACCACTGTCCCAGCTATGGGTAAATAGTCCCAACTATGGGTAAATAGCAAAGACCCCAACGGCGGCGCAGGCGGAAGATGGTGCTGTAAGAACCACCACAACGGCAGGGAAGGCGGAAGAAGGCAAACCCACAGCCACTGTCATGATTCCACCTCACCTTGTCAGGTATTTCTTGGTCTAGAGGTGGAATCATACAGAATCCTCTGTTTCATGTGGGAGAGAGACGATTTCTTCTCTCTCCGTGTCTCGTCTCTGGCCCCGCCCCTCTCTCTTCTCGTCAGCTTTCCCTGAGTGCTAATCCCCAGCACCTGTTGCTCGTTACCATCCTCTGTTTGTTTACCCTATAAAGAGTCCTCATGTTTCTTTGTCTTGTTGCTCGTGTTGTAAGCTGTACCTGTGTTTGATGTTTGCTGTGGATATACCTTGTGAAGATACCTTGTGGATATACCTGTATGTTTTCCTTGTTCCTGTGTCTTTGTCAAGTAAGTGTTAGTTTAGTGTTTGTATCCAGTGTTTATTTTCTAGTCTAGTGAGTTAGTGTCCTTGTTTTGAGTTTAATATTATCCAGTCTTGTTTTCCCCATTGTGGGTTTTGTTTTGCCTGTTTTGTAGTGTTCTTTTGTTTAATAATAAATTATCTGTTAACACCGTCATCCCTGAGTCCTGCCTGCAATTGGGTTCTCCCTGCATTGTCTTCCTTGCAATTTCTGAAAGAATGCACGAGCCAGAAATTAACCCAGCAGGCAGCAACTCGTCCCAGGCTTGGTGGCAGTCAGCCATCTATGATGTGCAGAAAGGCAATGGCCCTTTTCCTCCCCAGGGTGACCGGACCCTGGAAAATTATGCACAGGGGTCGTTGGCTAGGCGGGGCTTTCTCCCAGAGGTTCTGCTGAACTCCTATTTCCTGGCTGGCCTGGTCAGTCCTCCTCCGCTGGAGGAACGGGAGAGGATTATCCAGGGGTCTTTCCAGGACCTGGTAAAGAATCTCTCGAGCAGTGGCCCCCAGGACTCCACCCACTTCCACCTGGATTCCGTCCCGGAGGACCAGGTGCTGACCACTGGGATGGTGAGGTTCGCCGGTCCATCCCACTCACCTCCCGTCTGCATCCAAGGGAGACGCCCACGGAGGCAGTCGTGGGACTCCCCGTCCGACTCATCCTGCACGGAGCTAGCCGTGTCTCCCACCGCCTCTCTTCGGTCGGCCACAGTCCCTGTGGGCCGCTCCCGGAAGAGGAAGCCCAAGAGGGGAAAGCGTTCGAGTACTGCCCAGCATCCGGTGTTCCCGAGGCTGGCTTTCAAGCCGGTCCAGCAGCCGGCACCAAGCGCTGCCCAGCCACCGGACAGCGCTGCCCAGCCGCCATTCCAGCTGGTCCCGTCTGGCCTTCCCGGGTCTCTTCAGCCGGCCCCGTCCGGTCTTCCCGGGTCTCTACAGCCGGTCTCGTCCGGCCTTCGAGGGCCTCTACAGCCGGTCCAGTCCGGCCTTCCCAGGCCTCTCCAGCCGGTCCCGTCCGGCCTTCCCAGGCCTCTCCAGCCGGTCCCGTCCGGCCTTCCCAGGCCTCTCCAGCCGGTCCCGTCCGGCCTTCCCAGGCCTCTCCAGCCGGTCCCGTCCGGCCTTCCCAGGCCTCTCCAGCCGGTCCCGTCCGGCCTTTCCGAGCCTCTCCAGCCGGGGTCCAGCCCAGCAGTCCTGCCAGGGACTAGGACAGTTCCTCCAAGGACTTCCCCTGTTAAGCCCTCTGGGGCTCCGTGCTCTGGCGCGCCCCCACGGGCTAGGACTTCCCCACCCAGCCCTACCCTTTCTGGACTTCCCCCTATGTTCTCTGGTTTGCCAACACCCCCCCTCCCTTGTTTGTTATTTTTATTGTCACACCCGAGTCCACTCGTTGTCATGTCATGTATGCCCCTTATCTTGTTGACCATGTCTGTCTGGTTCTTGTCTTTGTCTAAGTCTGTCTTGTCTTGTTTGTGCCTTTGAGGAGCATCAGGATGCTGCTCCTTAAGGCGGGGGTTCTGTCATGATTCCACCTCACCTTGTCAGGTATTTCTTGGTCTAGAGGTGGAATCATACAGAATCCTCTGTTTCATGTGGGAGAGAGACGATTTCTTCTCTCTCCGTGTCTCGTCTCTGGCCCCGCCCCTCTCTCTTCTCGTCAGCTTTCCCTGAGTGCTAATCCCCAGCACCTGTTGCTCGTTACCATCCTCTGTTTGTTTACCCTATAAAGAGTCCTCATGTTTCTTTGTCTTGTTGCTCGTGTGTTGTAAGCTGTACCTGTGTTTGATGTTTGCTGTGGATATACCTTGTGAAGATACCTTGTGGATATACCTGTATGTTTTCCTTGTTCCTGTGTCTTTGTCAAGTAAGTGTTAGTTTAGTGTTTGTATCCAGTGTTTATTTTCTAGTCTAGTGAGTTAGTGTCCTTGTTTTGAGTTTAATATTATCCAGTCTTGTTTTCCCCATTGTGGGTTTTGTTTTGCCTGTTTTGTAGTGTTCTTTTGTTTAATAATAAATTATCTGTTAACACCGTCATCCCTGAGTCCTGCCTGCAATTGGGTTCTCCCTGCATTGTCTTCCTTGCAATTTCTGACAGCCACGTGGTTTAACTCGGGAGGGTACATCGGCTAGGGGAGTAAACCCCGAAGACAAATCTGCACTTGGGGACAGGCATAGGCGGAGTCTAACTGACCGGATCACCGGCAGCCCCCTGCAACTTCCTGCCAGACGAAGGTCGTCATGGGTTCCCTCATGCCACTGGAGGTTCATCTGCAGGAGTGAAGATGGTGGGAGTTAGGTCTACGCACCCACACCCTCACCTTAATCCTCACCTACGCGCAAGCTTCTTGCCCCCCCATAAAAGTCCTGTGGCGATGTGGAATGGTGGTGGGCACAGGCCAAGGATGTGGCTGGGAGTGTCTAGCCAAACCATGCACACAGGCGGCAATGGAGTGATGGTTGCTAGGCCTGCGGGATGGAGCAGCGCGTCTTTTCGGCAGCTTCCATTGCGACTGAGCAGCCCCACACTGCTCACCTCTGTGATGGGAAAGGACCTGGAAAAGGTGGTCCAAAAATTGAAGGCATTCGTCGTAATCATAGTGTTGCCTTTGCTGTGAAGTCTAAACTGCTGCAGCGTATTACGGAAACCCCTATCGGCATCAATGAAAGATTGATGACATGGCGCATTCCCTTGACAAAGTAACGCTTCGCCACTCTTATCAGTGCATACGCTCCAACTCTTGATGCCGAGTACAACATCAAAAAGGATTTCTACAGAGCTCTTGATGCCATCCTACAGAAAACCCCGGCTACGGACAGACTCATACTCACAGTGTCCTGGGACATGAAGACGGTGTCCATGTGGAATACCGACTTGACGGAAGCCTTTTCAACATCCGTCGGCTTCAAGCCCGCACAAAGACAAAGACCCGCCAGATCTGTGAGCTTCAGTATGCTGATGACTGTGCAGTCTTAGCCCACAACCCGGACTCTATGCAGTACGCCCTTAATACAATATCCAGTCTGTACCAATCTTTCGGCCTACAGGTTAACACTCAAAAACTGAGGTCATGTTTTATCTCACCACCCCCGTTCCCATAGCCCCCAGTTTTCATATAAATGGTGTTCCACTTAAATCAGTGGACCACTTCACTTACCTCGGCTCCACTCTGTCTTCAAGCAGCTCCCTTGACACAGAAATACATACCCGGATAAATGAAGCTTCATCATCTTTTGGACGCTTTCGCAGCAGGGTTTTTGAAAATCGTAACTTGAAGGTCAGTACCAAGGTTGCTGTTTACAGCGCAGTATGTCTCCACTCTGCTTTATGGGGCAGAGTCATGGACCCTATACCGCCAGCACATCATCAACCTAGAGGCCTTCCATATTCGCTGCTTACAGAAGATCCTTAGCTTGTCCTGGAAAGATCGAGTCCCCCATACAGTTATCCTCAGCAACACTGACTCAATCTGTATGGAAGCAGCAGTGGCCAAAAAAACATCTGCGTTGGATAGGGCACACCATACGCATGCCTGAACATCGCCTGCCCCACCAAGTCCTCTACAGTCAACTAGTGGGTGCTGAACTCCCACCCCCCACCCCCATCCCTGGAGCAAGCGTCATCATCGAATATGATGGACAGCTAAGAGTGCTTGGGATGTGCGATACTACCTTTTTTTGATGCGATACGATACCGATACTTTTTCTTGAAATTTTACTGATGCTGACACTGATGACGGAGATGACTTTTTTTAAATATATATTTTTAAATAAAAATATATTTACAATTTAAGACAAATTACATACTTGTACTAGCTATTAATAACACAATTATTAAAAAAAGTAATTAAAATAAATAAATTAAATGTTTTAACAACCTTTTTACTAAAATATTGATTAAATAACATAAATCTTAATAAAATAAACAAAAATACCACCAACTAAAAAATTGCATATTTTCACGGCCGTCTTATTTTTAAACAAGCCATTATTCTTAGGCTTTAACATCTTGTTTGTACAATAACATACTGTATTTTGAAGAAAACAAATATTGATTAACCAACAAATATCTTAACACAATTAATACAATTACAAACAACATAAACTCTGCATACTTTAACTTCTGTTTCCCTTAAATTGCTGATTAATTCTTATCTTTAAGTTGTAGATTGGAGTTACGAAAAGCAACATGTCAACATTTTTGTTTCAGCAGATTTCGACTCTGACTAATTGTCTCTCTGGCCTTGGAAAACATCCTCTCTGCTGGAATAGAGGTTGCTACAATTCCAAGGTAACCTGAATAGCACGTCCATGTGACCGCGCTGCGCAGCCGGAGACCTGATCCGTGTGTGACGTCGAACTGTCACGAGAGCTACTACTTTCATAACATAGTGTCACTGATCGGCATGCACTGAGCTAACAACATTTAGTTACGCTGAAAAAATTAATGTAATTAACCAGATAATCAATACCTTTCTGAAAATATCAATACCTAAATAGCAGCTTTTGAGAATCGATATATTGATACTGCAGCATCGATGTGCACATCCCTAGTCTATGCTCTTGTACTGCTGGGAATGGGGAAGAACATGCCAGTACTGCTTGTGAGTGAGCTCATAACAAATGAGCACTCCATTCCACCCTAGACATATTGGCTAATGGAAACAATAAAGGCCCTTGGTCATATAACATCATTCCAGGTACATCAAGAGGACACTGACTTCAGCTGGGGACTAATGTCAAGTGTCCTTCTGGCATTTAACAAGAAGAGCATGTTGACATATCTACGAAGAGCACACCGTTAAATAGTTAAAAATTTTAGTGAACAGTTTTTCCTTTTATATACGACATTATAAAGATTTGCCTGTTAGTGATCAACCAGTGTCACCCCACGTCTCGTCGCGACTCATCAACGACAATACATCCCATTATAAACACGACATTTCTTGCCTCCCTTTGGAACATTATTACTGATAACAAGGACTTATGTTGTCTTTTTTCATGTTGCGCGCATGTCTGCATTTGCAGATCACAAACACAGGACAAACTAAACTTGCGTTTGTCCATAACAAAGCTCTTTTGCTCCAATGTGATCACGTCCTTGCCAAGAGCGCTATATGTACTCACTCAAACAGGGTCAACACACCCAAACATTTGGGACAACAAAGCGTTCATAGTGAAGTTCATCGATTTGTCTGCGTGTTTGGACCACACTGCACTAGGGGTGACCACGAATCGTCAAAGATTCAATCACAGGATCCTGATTTGCACTAACAATCTCACTGTCGAATCTTTGCAGATGTGTTACAAAATGAGGATCACTCCATTTTGTTTATATGGGGGTCCTTAATGTCTGATTTCACATAGATAGGGTAGACCTACTGATTTTATAAGTGAACAGCCTATTATGATAAATGCAGTAAATAACATGTGAAAAGAAGTTAATTCAGTCAACCACCCCTGTGACTAATTTCCATGATCCGTGATCGACACAACAGCATCTTGGCGGCAGCGATTATTTAACAATGCTGGGGAACAAAAATCTAAAGTGTGGATGCACTTTGAAATAGTTAAAGATGATCAGAAAAAAATTAAAGTAAGATGCAAGTTGTGCTACACATTTGGTCCAACCAGCTCAACAACTACAAACATGGCCTTGCACTTAAAACGGGTAAGTTTAATTGGGACTTATAAGATATATTCCTCTCCTTAGATCCACCCTGACTGATGACAGCTCATCTAGTAGTACAGGCGTAGCGCCGAGACTAGCTCAAAAAAGATAGATCTGAGACCGCCAGTGTGGAAGAAGAGGAAAAGAGAAATTACAGATAAAATTAAGAGTTTGTTGCTCTTGACATGAGGCGAGTGAACATCTTGGAAGGCAAAGGTTTTAAAGAATTAATGCACACACTTGAGCCAGGATCGGTGTTGCCAGAGTTACTTTGAAAAATGAATCTGATTACTGATTACTCCTTTAAAAAGTAATTTAGTTACTTTACAGATTACTTGATTTTTAGAGTAACTAAGTTAGATTACAAGTTACTTTATCAGTTATATTCAGCAGCTGAATATAATATGACATCTGGTTTTGCCAACACTCACTTTATTGGAAGTTTTTTTTTTTTTTTTATCAGTAATGTCAACAATGTATCTCCTCACATTTGAAGTTGAACTTATAAACTATTTCCTAAAAAAATAATGTTTTTTATAATAAAATAAACTAAAGACAGTCTTTCTTGACTTAACAAAAATACTTGTTTCTCTAAAATATCAATTAAAGACAGTCGATCTTGACCTGACATACTTAACTGTTAACACTGTAATATTGGCAAATTTACTATTTTAATCTACATTATTTATAAATGTAACTATTCAATTATTTTGTACATGTTTTATGAACATTGAACCTGTTGTTCACAGCATAAGAGCAGCAAGGAGTGGTTTTTAAAGCAAAACAAGTGTATAACACCACATGTAGGCTGATATCACATGTGTACTTTTGTTACTTTGGCCAAATCTTATGTTGTAATCGCATGTTATGAGTGAAACAGTGGAGTGGGGCGAGTAAACCAGTGGTTGTACCTCATTAACAGAAGCTTCTCAAACCTCTTGTCAGAAAGTCTATTCCTTGTAGGCGTGAGCACCAAACCTCACAGACTGAAAAGCCACTCGACAGGAGCACTTGATGGGGTTAGAGTTATACTTCAAGAAAATGTTCTTTATGTTGAAAACTGATGCAGAATCTGAAGTTTATTGGCTGACTTCAGGTAGTCCATGACTTCATTTTCTGCAGAGTAGGTCTCTTCTGGCTCTGCCTCAAAATTGAAAGAGTTAATTTCACCTTGGCTGGCAGATGTGGTGGGCACACTGGCATGACTCTGTGCTGCAGGAGCAGTTGTGCAGCGGCACTCTGCTGTCAGAAGCTCTTTTACTCGCTCCCTCCTACCTGCATCTCTCAGCCATCGGAGTTTACATTTTGGACAACTTACAGCTGCGAGAAGGACATCTTTGTCATCCAGAACACCAGCAAAACGAGTCTGGATAGCCTGAAAAATATCATTGATACGTTTTTGCCTACAAGGCCTACTATTTATTATGTCATTGAATTACCTGCAAACCATGCATAATGTGGGATCAATATAATGGACTTAATTTTGATTTAGATAACTTACTGACAATTGTATTTGTTTTACATTTAGTCATTTAGCAGATGCTTTTATCCAAAGCGACTTCCAAGTTGGGTAAACAATGGAAGCAATTGGGTCAACAACAAAAAAAGCATAAGTGCACATAAAACATGTCTCAAAGCCTACTACAGTGTACAGAGCCAAGTTAAAAGTTCATTTTTTTTAAAGATGTTTTAATCTTCTTTTGCGGTGATAATAAATATTGTGTTCCATGTTCATGAATGGTGTGATGCAAGAAATTGTAACTGCATTAAGATGGAACATAACTGCACAATGGTATCTGGAAGCCTGCAGTCATCCTGGAGAGGGCATCTTTCACAGCCAGGGTCTTCTGCATCAGAACTTCAAGTGTAGGTGAGCTGTGCATTTTAAGGCAGTCTGCCTTACCACAGATATTTGGACCTTGCTGCAAATGGAGGCATACCTGACAGCCTAAAATGTTATGAGGAATCCTTTAAAGGAGTGTTAATCCGCATTGCATTTATCTATACATTGTATTTCATTGCCATTCCTTTTAGTTTAAATAAATGGTTTTAGTTTCATCTTTCACTTCACAGGCAGTTTTATCACTTTATTTTCTGTGTGCTAGAAAATAAAAATAATTTTACTCACTTGTTGACTACCTGGTGTCATTCCCTCAACACACACAGACACATGACTCGACTATCAGTCCACTATAGGCAAGATGTGACAATTCTGATTCGACTATGTAAATCCTTTGTCGGTGACACCCCTACACTGCACACGTGTGTTCGATCAGTAGACGGTCATTTACAGAGAGAAATTGTTTACTTTCTCTTTCCTTTTCAAGGATTTCCTAACATTCTTTCTCATCTCCACCTCGGCCATTAGGGGTTTGGTCTTTATACGCCCAGATGTAAAACACATCAATATTCATGCGATCGACACGACCACACCTAAGGCCTTTTCACAACAAAACGTGTTTTACAAAAGTGAAATCCTATTGTTTTATGTGAATTAGCGAGCTGAATGGTTTTTACATATTTTATAACAAATTTTCTAGTCCACAACATTAAATACTCAAAAGTCTTGTTTTTTTATGTAGGTTAATTTACATATTTTCAGAGACTGTAGATTAGTTTCTCAAAAATGCAAGCGAGTACAAACATGTTGATTGCATATTCATGTAGCAAAAGTTTGCCTAAAGAGCCAGATAATACTCTGACACATCATTGGTCAATCTCCAACCAGCATAACACATTCTCATTGGCTAATCCACTGCCCAAAAACCTTGGCTCCGATATATAAACCCGTTGTGTTTTAGTGTCATTTGTAACAAAGGATACACAGTTCTGCCAGAACAGCACAAGCGCACACATCAACCAGAACGAGGGTGAGAGATAGAGCACGCTGTTTCCGTGACGGATGTTTTATAAAGTAGGCGACCCTGGATTTTCAGATTGTTTGAAACTGATATATGGAGCAGTCTCAGCGCTAAAAGAAGTCATGGACCGCAGACAGTAAGTGAAACTGCGTCAAATGTCTATGTTTTGTTGGCAATTGTTGGGTAAGTGTATAATGTAAATAGCACAAACCAAGAATCATGAGTTATCCAAAGATAATGTGATGATGTATTGTGTGATTTTGCTTTAGTTCCGCCCACTTCACGCCTCAGGAGCTCGATTGTAACAATTATGATGAAACTAAACACTCTTTGTATTACTCTATAGCCTCTATAGCCTCTTGTATTACTCTATAGCCTCTTTGTATTACTCTATACTCTATATTGTATTACTCTCAGGATCTGGTGCTTTATATGTGTTGACTAACCTGAGTGATCTGAGCACGTCAGACAGAGAGATGGTTAGAGAACAGCTTTTGTTTTCTGTTGGCAGTTTCACTGCAGAGGAGGTGTTGCTAGAGTCAAACCACATTTAATCTGTTCTGTCATCAGACAGAGAGGAAGAATGACCATGTCACAGGGATTTTAATACATTTTTCATATGTAGTCTGGGATTGAGTGTAAACCGTTCCACATTCATTCCACATCCATGTTTTTTTCATGATGATATTATCAGTGGACTAGTTGTGTCGTCGATTTTATATAAAGTATGTTTTGTCAAGTATTCCCACAGAGATGTCAGTGTTGGTAGTTAGGCTAAATCTGTAATGTTATATGTACAAAGTAAATCCTTCATGTTTTTACTTAATCTCGTTTATGTGAACGTGTTAAAAAATGCCTACTACTTATTATTTTCCAGTGTTATACCTTCATAATTAAAGCATAACTGAAGAATTTTGCATAATTATGAATATATGAGATATTTAACTTGTTGATGTTTTCATTGTCATTTAACTGTAAAAAAAAAAAAAACTCTTTACCACTGCAGTGGACAAAGTTAATGTGTTCATTAATGTGTGTCCCCACTGCATCATGGGTAATCTGCCGATCTCTGGTTTGGAAGAAGTGTGAAGATGACCTCACTCATGTTCTGCATTTGTGTGTGTGTGGAGACAGAAGAACGGAGGTGTGATCAGCTTTAATGAAGGCTGTGCGTCTGCTCTGCTCGAGCAGAAAAGTCTTGTGTTGAATGAATCTGTAGAAAACCTTCATCATGTTAGTCCTGTTAAAGTCTCTGACAACAAAAGTCATAACTGAGCACTGTGTCCAATTATTTTAAGACAACAGAAGTAACATATAGTAACAGGACTACACTACAGAATGTGTTCTAGTCTATAATAGTGTCATGACTCAGTCGATGAGAAAAGAGGAAATGAGAAACACAGGAAGAGTTACAAATGTTCTCATGAAGAAATATAAGTAGATGATGAGAAGAGACTCAGTAAGAGAAACACAACATGACTGAGAAGAGTGATATATGTCTGCTGGGACTGATCCTTCTCTCTTCACTATTCACAGGTAAACTATACAACACATTTATTTCATCAGATTTCATTTCATTACTCTCACTGACATTCTGACAAACATGTTCAGTTTCATCTCATGTCACATTTATTATAGAGTTCATGTGTCTTAAGCCACGTTCACACTTCAAGCCTTAATGCTCAATTCCGATTTTTTTGCTAAAAATCAGATTTTTTTGTTTGGTTGTTCTCAGTATTTTTTAAATGTGGCGTATATCAGATTCCAGTGTGAACTGGTGATGGTTATAAATTGAATCGCATGCGCAAAACAACAAAAACATGTAACAGGCAGCACACTTTCATACAGAATTAAGCAAAGGTCAAGTCAGCGAGTGTTTTTGATTTAAAGTGGTGCTGAGTGGATTTTCTCACGGTGCGATTTTAGAGCATTCCTGGAGCAGTCCTCTCTCAGACTGTGCTTATAGCGGTTTGTACGTTGCAATAATTTCTTATTATAACGAATTCTATAGTTATTTGTTGCATCGCATCGTGCGGCTCACGTGCGGTAGACATTGGAAGGGCTTATGTTTATAATGTGATGCTTAATGTTTGGCAACCGAGCTGTAAAGTGCACTTTCGTCAACAATAGCGCGTGAGGCTTTAAATTAGTGCAGAATTAAGACGCAAGTCGATCTACAGTGACGCAAACGTCGCATGAATTCTGATATGACCGTTTAGACTGAGGTCGCATTGAAGATGTGAAACATCAGACTTGTATCTGATTAAGGACCACATATGGAAGTGGATCAGATCAGATTAAAAATGATCGGATTCCATCTGGTTTGTCCTCTTCACACTGTCATGCTGTAAACAGATCTGGGTCACATTTGAGCAAAAAAATCTGATTTTGGTGGCATTGTTAACGTGGCTTTATTCTCACATTCAAAAGTCTGATGTCAAGAGTCAATGATAGATTAGACAACTAGATCAGATTATCTTCTGTCAAATTTTGTGACAGAAAATTATGTGATGTAAAAATAATACAAATCAATATGTTATTAAGAGATAAATATTGAACTGTTTGAATATATTGTGATGTATTAATATGAATGATGTCATCTGCTGTTTCAGGTGTGAGTGAAGCACAAGATGTGTTCATCAGTTCTGGTGAAAGTGTGTCTCTGTCGTGTAATGATGCTCTTCATCAATGTTCCTCAACTACATGGATCTACTATAATTATACAAGATCATCTACAGTAGAAGTGTTTACTGGAGGAATAAATAAGAATAACACAGAGAGATCTGAGAGACTGAGTCTGACATCTGACTGCTCTCTCAACATCTATAAAACAACACAACATGATGATGGACTTTACATCTGC
Source organism: Triplophysa dalaica (assembly GCF_015846415.1). Classification (NCBI taxonomy): domain Eukaryota; kingdom Metazoa; phylum Chordata; class Actinopteri; order Cypriniformes; family Nemacheilidae; genus Triplophysa; species Triplophysa dalaica. The sequence continues at coordinate 28,216,734 of NC_079546.1, read as the reverse complement.
AGACAATATGTGAATGGATGTCTACATGGACCTGATTCACGTGTTTTTCTACATGTTCTTCATGGTCAGTGTTTCTCTTCATTGATTTGAACACATGTTTAACTTCAGATCACAGTTCTCTTTATCTCTTGTGTTTTCACTGAAACTCATGAGTACTGAGAGTGTGTTGTGTGATTTGTGTTTCAGTGTCTTCATCATCATCATCATCATCATCACAGACTGAGATAAGAGCAAACACATCTGTCACTCTCTCCTGTCGGCTGTTTACATTTGACTGTTATTATATGTTCAGTTATTATGGATTCAGCTGGTGTGGATGAATCAGACTGATGTTGATCTACAGACAGACTCCAGATATCAGATTAGATCAGATAAACTCTGTATCATCTCTCTGACTACAACACTCGTGAATGAAGACGACAACACAGAGTTGAGATGTGTGCTCAAACACAAGAATGACATCAAGACCTCAGTCACATATACTGTCAGATTTACAGGTAAGACATCACTCTGACAGGAGTGTCCTGAACTCAAAGTGACTTCAGTCATTAAACTCTGTACTGATGATGAAGAAATGACATAAACATGAAATATGATTGTGATGTTCTACAGTATGATGTCTCTGAACATTCATCATCTTCTACAGATTCAAACAAGATTCTAGTGACCACCACAAACCCTGAGAGATTCTCAACTCTTAACGCACCAGAAACTACACAACAACAAGGTACATCACCACCGTCTGTGTGTTTTTGTTTGTGTGTGTGTGTGCACATTATGACTCATCTTAACTAAACTTTGTTTTTAACAGCATCATCTACAACATCAATAATAATAAGAGGTATGAAGTGTTGATTGTGATCCATGTGTCCTGTTACATAAGTACATGAGTGAAACTCTCACTGAACTCATCTTGTGTTTGTTTCTCATGTGTAGTGTTTGAGAGTTTGATGGATTTAATGGTGTTCTTGTGTCTTCTAGTGATTCTAGTGATTGTTGAGGTGTCAGTGTTTGCTGCTCCTACTGTCATTCTTCTTCAGATCATCTGTGCAGGAAGAGCGTGTGAGTTTTCATCATCATCATCATCATCATTCACATTCACCTGAAACAATCCAGAAAACAAACAGCAGAACTTCATCACTTTTATTGACTTTTATCTTCTCAGAAAACAGAAGAAGGACTCAGAACACTCATTCAGAAGACACAGTGATGTCAGCAGTTTGGGAATAAAATCCTCTTCATGAGTAACAGAGTAAATTACAGCGAGCTTTATTTGATCAGATTTCATACATATGTGTGTAATGCTTTTAAACGATACTTATTGTCACGCCTGTATTAAACTGATAGTTCACCCCAAAATGAAACATCTGTCACCATTTACTCACCTTCAAATTGTTCTAAACCTGTAAATTTTTTTCTTTTTTCTGTTGAACACAAAAGAAGATATTTTGAAAAATGTGTAAAAGTAAAAAGTTCAGGGTCACCATTGACTATAGTAGTATTTTGTTTGTTTACAGACATTCTTCCAAATTATTTCTTTGTGTTCAGCAGAACAAAATATTTTTTAAAATATTGAACAAAATTGTAATTGTGGAACTATTACTTTAAATATGCTAACAGACAGTCTAACAGTTTGTGTAACTGTGTTTGTGTTGTTGTATTTGTGTAACTTAGCTGAATTGTGTGTTGATTTATGTCTGTTAAACCATCTTAAACGTGTTTTGATGTTGCATAATTGCTGAATAAAAAGTCTAATACTGATCTCTGTCAGGGACTCAGATGCTCTGTTAGCCACGCCCCCAGCACCAGACCTCAGTTGGCCACACTATTGATCACACGTACCTGTTCCACATTCACTCATCACCTGAACTACATATACTTCAGCTGTGGCACAATTTGAAAGTCCCCAAAAGTCCAGGAAGCAAACTGAACAGAGAAGGTCTGGCCTTATGTCTGTGTACTGTTCATATTAATTTTGTATTCACCAATAATTGTTATTATAAATACACATTATATATTATTACTATTATTAATATTTTTCATTATAATATATTAAATGATTATAAAATGATTATGCACAGTACACACAAACATTTATTCTGGATGCGATTAATCATTCGACAGGCCTAAAACACACATTAGTAGTGTACACACTGAACACAGTTCAGACATTATGCTTGACTGAGGTCTACACAACAACTGTGTGTCTAGAGTAGAGTCCACGGTGCACGCGGTCGTACGGTCACGGTACCTCACCAGCAGCTGATACAAAATATTTTCTAAATGTATCTCTAATGTTGAGAGCCTCTTCAGACGCGCGGTTGCACTTTGACCTCTGGAGCTCCTCTAAGCACACATTGCCAGCATTGTCAAAGTCAAAAGTGTCACCCTGACTGGCTTGTCCCATTACTTCATGGCGCAGGCAGTGGCATAAGATGCATGTTGCTTTGATGATGCTGTCTGCCAGGTCAGGGTTAACCTCCATTGGCCATTTGTAAACCCTGAATCTGAATGCCAAACTCATTTTCTGAGATCCGTCGTGCTCTTGACAGGCGGAGGTTGGAGATGCGCTTGTCTTCTTCAAGGCGCTTTCTAAAAACTTTTCCCTCCTCCACCTCATGAAATGACCTCTCTTCAGTAGGAATGGCACTCCTGAGCCAATCAGTTTTCTGGGATGAAATCAGTCCAGTCCTACATTTTTTTCTTCACCGGGTATACGTCACAATACAGAATAGAAAGACAATCGCTCCATCCTTTTCATGACGACTTTAAATTGCGGTTGATAATATATTTTTTAATAAACTGAAGTTATTATTTTTGGCCCCAAGAAAAATCCTGTTTCTGAGATTCCCTCTTTGGCCGAACATTATGAATTGAAATTTGGTTTGAAAAACTGAAAAAGTCACGTTTGGCCCTTAGATGTGATAAAATCCCTCTTAGTCATGGCTTCTCAGCGCTTTTTTGCCTTATTATGCACACCAAATTTTATCTACTAAATAATAGTAAGAAAGTAAGTGATTTTGTGCACCGGATGATCAGAATGTGAACTTTAATCAAATAAAAGACCTAAAACTCTACTTTTTAAATGAGGCTCATGGCGTGAATATGTGTTTTTCTGTGTCTTTGGTGTGTTATAAATTGCCCATTTATGTTTTTGACACGTAAAACTGCATTCTATCCAAGCGCAAATGCTCCTGAACGAGTTGTGCTAAAAGACCTGAAATGGCACGTGTAATCACACACCCCACAAATCAACGTCAGTTCATGGGATGATTTGACTAAGACCACCAAATGTTTTCCTTATTGTAGATTTGTCAACAAAAATGTTAGCATGTGCCAGAGATTTCTGTAAGTGTTTAGCTGACACTCTAGGATTCTTCTTCACCTCATTGAGCATTCTGCGCTGTGCTCTTGCAGTCATCTTTACAGGACGACCACGCCTAGGGAGTGTAGCAACAGTGCTGAACTTCTCCATTTGTAGACAATCTGTCCTACCGTGGACACATGGACATGAAGGCTTTTAGATATACTTTTGTAGCCCTTTCCAGCTTTCTGCAAGTCAACAATTCTTGATCGTAGGTCTTCTGAGAGCTCTTTTTGTGCGAGTCATGGTTCACATCAGACAACGCTTCTTCAGAACAGCAAACTCAAAACTGGTGTGTGTTTTTTATTGGACAGGCCAGCTTTAATCAACACATCCAATCTCATCACATTGATTGGACCCCAGGTTGGCGGACTCCTGGCTCCAATTAGCCCTTGGAGAAGTCATTAGCATAGGGTTTCACATACTTTTTCCACCCTGCACTATGAATGTTTACATGTTGTGTTCAATAAAAACATGAAAACGTATAATGTTTGTGCGGTATTAGTTTAAGCAGACTGTGTTTCTCTATTGTTGTGACTTAGATGAAGATCAGAACACATTTTATGACCAATTTATGTAGAAATCCAAGTAAGCCCAAAGGGTTCACATACTTTTTCTTTCATTGGTAGACTGATCGTGAACACCTCATTAAAATCACATCATTAATTGACGTTTCCTTCATCTGAGATCAAATTTAAAGACATAATTGTTAAAGACGAATGTTTCGTCATTCAAGTTTTGTTATGAACTTAGTTAGAACTGATAAAGAGGACATTTAGAGAAACGTTTGTGTGAGAGTTTAATGGGTGGAAATTAGACTTTGAAATTTGATGATTATGCACAGTAAGGAAAATATATTTAGCTTTTTATTTACAATGTGTATATTTATTGCATTTCTGTCAATAGATCCTCCTTAAAACCCAGTATTGTTCCTTCATTTTAAATACTGTTTAAGACATAAACACACATCTGACGTTAACTTTGTATAGTTTTTTTATATTTACGTTTTCAAGAAAATGATTTATTGTTTCTTACAACAAATGGCACTGATTTTAATAACAAACAAATAAAAAAAAATACACATGGCATTGTCCATCAACCTCTGTTGTAAAGTTTTTTTATTTATTTTTATTTTGTTGTTGGCACAATTATATTGTGAACAAACATAAATTCAGACATTTGTCATTCAGATACTAAGGTGTACTCATTGTGTAAAGTCTCACACTGACCTGAGAACAGCAGCACATTAATGTTTTTTTTTTCCATTGCTGATGGATTTATAGAAGCTGAATGATGAAAATAACACAGTGAATCATAACAAACACATGAAAATGAATAAAGTGACTCAAAATGAGAACCACTTTTGAATATATGATGAAAACACAAGTTTACTGTGTGACCGGACCAGAGGGGAGGTTATTAGTTCAATCCTTCATAGAACCTCACGCTACTACGATTTCCCCACTGGAGGTCCTCCAAATAAATAGAGGACAATAAACAGAGGTGTGTGTTTTACACTTTATTTTCTCTGTGGTTTACACTATAGCTGTTCACCTTTTAGGTTCCACTATATTTCTCACAATAACATAACATACAAATAATCTTTTAAACAGTCACCACTTCACACACACCACACACTGACCCACTAGACAAACATGTCACGGCCGTCAACCTCAAGGTGTCACAAAGATTTTAAATATTGGATGAGGACAAAAGAACTCAAGCATGAACCCCAGAAAAATAATAATAAACAAAAAACAAACAAACAACCACAAAGTGAAACACAAAAGAAAAAAATATTCATAAATAAAACCCTCCCAACAAGTTTTATCTAGGAACACCATGGAAGATGGACCACTTTAACACATCTGAAGAGTATCCCAACAAACACAGAACGTTCCCCTAACGTTCCCCTTAGGTTATTTTTAGGTTATTTTTATGTAACCATACGAGAACCTGTAGAGAACGTTCCCGTTAGGTTATTTTTAGGTTATTTTTATGTAACCAAACGAGAACCTACATAGAACGTTCCCATTAGGTTATTTTTAGGTTATTTGTATGTAACCAAACGAGAACCTGTAGAGAACGTTCCCATTAGGTTATTTTTAGGCTATTTAAATAAAACCAAAAAATAACTTGCAGGGAACGTTCTCTAAAGGTTCTCTTTTGGTTCCCAAAAAATAACCAAATGGGAACCATATGGGAACGTTAGGGGAACGTTCTGTGTTTGTTGGGATACTCTTCAGATGTGTTAAAGTGGTCCATCTTCCATGGTGTTCCTAGATAAAACTTGTTGGGAGGGTTTTTATTTATGAATATTTTTTTTCTTTTGTGTTTCACTTTGTGGTTGTTTGTTTGTTTTTTGTTTATTATTATTTTTCTGGGGTTCATGCTTGAGTTCTTTTTGTCCTCATCCAATATTTAAAATCTTTGTGACACCTTGAGGTTGACGGCCGTGACATGTTTGTCTAGTGGGTCAGTGTGTGGTGTGTGTGAAGTGGTGACTGTTTAAAAGATTATTTGTATGTTATGTTATTGTGAGAAATATAGTGGAACCTAAAAGGTGAACAGCTATAGTGTAAACCACAGAGAAAATAAAGTGTAAAACACACACCTCTGTTTATTGTCCTCTATTTATTTGGAGGACCTCCAGTGGGGAAATCGTAGTAGCGTGAGGTTCTATGAAGGATTGAACTAATAACCTCCCCTCTGGTCCGGTCACACAGGTAAACTTGTGTTTTCATCATATAATTCAAAAGTGGTTCTTCATTTTGAGTCACTTTATTCATTTTCATGTGTTTGTTATGATTCACTGTGTTATTTTCATCATTCAGCTTCTATAAATCCATCAGCAATGGAAAAAAAAAAACATTAATGTGCTGCTGTTCTCAGGTCAGTGTGAGACTTTACACAATGAGTACACCTTAGTATCTGAATGACAAATGTCTGAATTTATGTTTGTTCACAATATAATTGTGCCAACAACAAAATAAAAATAAATAAAAAAAACTTTACAACAGAGGTTGATGGACAATGCCATGTGTATTTTTTTTTATTTGTTTGTTATTAAAATCAGTGCCATTTGTTGTAAGAAACAATAAATCATTTTCTTGAAAACGTAAATATAAAAAAACTAATACAAAGTTAACGTCAGATGTGTGTTTATGTCTTAAACAGTATTTAAAATGAAGGAACAATACTGGGTTTTAAGGAGGATCTATTGACAGAAATGCAATAAATTATACACATTGTAAATAAAAAGCTAAATATATTTTCCTTACTGTGCATAATCATCAAATTTCAAAGTCTAATTTCCACCCATTAAACTCTCACACAAACGTTTCTCTAAATGTCCTCTTTATCAGTTCTAACTAAGTTCATAACAAAACTTGAATGACGAAACATTCGTCTTTAACAATTATGTCTTTAAATTTGATCTCAGATGAAGGAAACGTCAATTAATGATGTGATTTTAATGAGGTGTTCACGATCAGTCTACCAATGAAAGAAAAAGTATGTGAACCCTTTGGGCTTACTTGGATTTCTACATAAATTGGTCATAAAATGTGTTCTGATCTTCATCTAAGTCACAACAATAGAGAAACACAGTCTGCTTAAACTAATACCGCACAAACATTATACGTTTTCATGTTTTTATTGAACACAACATGTAAACATTCATAGTGCAGGGTGGAAAAAGTATGTGAAACCCTATGCTAATGACTTCTCCAAGGGCTAATTGGAGCCAGGAGTCCGCCAACCTGGGGTCCAATCAATGTGATGAGATTGGATGTGTTGATTAAAGCTGGCCTGTCCAATAAAAAACACACACCAGTTTTGAGTTTGCTGTTCTGAAGAAGCGTTGTCTGATGTGAACCATGACTCGCACAAAAGAGCTCTCAGAAGACCTACGATCAAGAATTGTTGACTTGCAGAAAGCTGGAAAGGGCTACAAAAGTATATCTAAAAGCCTTCATGTCCATGTGTCCACGGTAGGACAGATTGTCTACAAATGGAGAAAGTTCAGCACTGTTGCTACACTCCCTAGGCGTGGTCGTCCTGTAAAGATGACTGCAAGAGCACAGCGCAGAATGCTCAATGAGGTGAAGAAGAATCCTAGAGTGTCAGCTAAACACTTACAGAAATCTCTGGCACATGCTAACATTTTTGTTGACAAATCTACAATAAGGAAAACATTTGGGTGGTCTTAGTCAAATCATCCCATGAACTGACGTTGATTTGTGGGGTGTGTGATTACACGTGCCATTTCAGGTCTTTTAGCACAACTCGTTCAGGAGCATTTGCGCTTGGATAGAATGCAGTTTTACGTGTCAAAAACATAAATGGGCAATTTATAACACACCAAAGACACAGAAAAACACATATTCACGCCATGAGCCTCATTTAAAAAGGTAGAGTTTTAGGTCTTTTATTTTGATTAAAGTTCACATTCTGATCATCCGGTGCACAAAATCACTTACTTTCTTACTATTATTTAGTAGATAAAATTTGGTGTGCATAATAAGGCAAAAAAGCGCTGAGAAGCCATGACTAAGAGGGATTTTATCACATCTAAGGGCCAAACGTGACTTTTTCAGTTTTTCAAACCAAATTTCAATTCATAATGTTCGGCCAAAGAGGGAATCTCAGAAACAGGATTTTTCTTGGGGCCAAAAATAATAACTTCAGTTTTATTAAAAAATATATTATCAACCGCAATTTAAAGTCGTCATGAAAAGGATGGAGCGATTGTCTTTCTATTCTGTATTGTGACGTATACCCGGTGAAGAAAAAAATGTAGGACTGGACTGATTTCATCCCAGAAAACTGATTGGCTCAGGAGTGCCATTCCTACTGAAGAGAGGTCATTTCATGAGGTGGAGGAGGGAAAAGTTTTTAGAAAGCGCCTTGAAGAAGACAAGCGCATCTCCAACCTCCGCCTGTCAAGAGCACGACGGATCTCAGAAAATGAGTTTGGCATTCAGATTCAGGGTTTACAAATGGCCAATGGAGGTTAACCCTGACCTGGCAGACAGCATCATCAAAGCAACATGCATCTTATGCCACTGCCTGCGCCATGAAGTAATGGGACAAGCCAGTCAGGGTGACACTTTTGACTTTGACAATGCTGGCAATGTGTGCTTAGAGGAGCTCCAGAGGTCAAAGTGCAACCGCGCGTCTGAAGAGGCTCTCAACATTAGAGATACATTTAGAAAATATTTTGTATCAGCTGCTGGTGAGGTACCGTGACCGTACGACCGCGTGCACCGTGGACTCTACTCTAGACACACAGTTGTTGTGTAGACCTCAGTCAAGCATAATGTCTGAACTGTGTTCAGTGTGTACACTACTAATGTGTGTTTTAGGCCTGTCGAATGATTAATCGCATCCAGAATAAATGTTTGTGTGTACTGTGCATAATCATTTTATAATCATTTAATATATTATAATGAAAAATATTAATAATAGTAATAATATATAATGTGTATTTATAATAACAATTATTGGTGAATACAAAATTAATATGAACAGTACACAGACATAAGGCCAGACCTTCTCTGTTCAGTTTGCTTCCTGGACTTTTGGGGACTTTCAAATTGTGCCACAGCTGAAGTATATGTAGTTCAGGTGATGAGTGAATGTGGAACAGGTACGTGTGATCAATAGTGTGGCCAACTGAGGTCTGGTGCTGGGGGCGTGGCTAACAGAGCATCTGAGTCCCTGACAGAGATCATTATTAGACTTTTTATTCAGCAATTATGCAACATCAAAACACGTTTAAGATGGTTTAACAGACATAAATCAACACACAATTCAGCTAAGTTACACAAATACAACAACACAAACACAGTTACACAAACTGTTAGACTGTCTGTTAGCATATTTAAAGTAATAGTTCCACAATTACAATTTTGTTCAATATTTTAAAAAATAATTTTGTTCTGCTGAACACAAAGAAATAATTTGGAAGAATGTCTGTAAACAAACAAAATACTACTATAGTCAATGGTGACCCTGAACTTTTTACTTTTACACATTTTTCAAAATATCTTCTTTTGTGTTCAACAGAAAAAAGAAAAAAATTTACAGGTTTAGAACAATTTGAAGGTGAGTAAATGGTGACAGATGTTTCATTTTGGGGTGAACTATCAGTTTAATACAGGCGTGACAATAAGTATCGTTTAAAAGCATTACACACATATGTATGAAATCTGATCAAATAAAGCTCGCTGTAATTTACTCTGTTACTCATGAAGAGGATTTTATTCCCAAACTGCTGACATCACTGTGTCTTCTGAATGAGTGTTCTGAGTCCTTCTTCTGTTTTCTGAGAAGATAAAAGTCAATAAAAGTGATGAAGTTCTGCTGTTTGTTTTCTGGATTGTTTCAGGTGAATGTGAATGATGATGATGATGATGATGAAAACTCACACGCTCTTCCTGCACAGATGATCTGAAGAAGAATGACAGTAGGAGCAGCAAACACTGACACCTCAACAATCACTAGAATCACTAGAAGACACAAGAACACCATTAAATCCATCAAACTCTCAAACACTACACATGAGAAACAAACACAAGATGAGTTCAGTGAGAGTTTCACTCATGTACTTATGTAACAGGACACATGGATCACAATCAACACTTCATACCTCTTATTATTATTGATGTTGTAGATGATGCTGTTAAAAACAAAGTTTAGTTAAGATGAGTCATAATGTGCACACACACACACAAACAAAAACACACAGACGGTGGTGATGTACCTTGTTGTTGTGTAGTTTCTGGTGCGTTAAGAGTTGAGAATCTCTCAGGGTTTGTGGTGGTCACTAGAATCTTGTTTGAATCTGTAGAAGATGATGAATGTTCAGAGACATCATACTGTAGAACATCACAATCATATTTCATGTTTATGTCATTTCTTCATCATCAGTACAGAGTTTAATGACTGAAGTCACTTTGAGTTCAGGACACTCCTGTCAGAGTGATGTCTTACCTGTAAATCTGACAGTATATGTGACTGAGGTCTTGATGTCATTCTTGTGTTTGAGCACACATCTCAACTCTGTGTTGTCGTCTTCATTCACGAGTGTTGTAGTCAGAGAGATGAGACAGAGTTTATCTGATCTAATCTGATATCTGGAGTCTGTCTGTAGATCAACATCAGTCTGATTCATCCACACCAGCTGAAATCCATAATAACTGAACATATAATAACAGTCAAATGTAAACAGCCGACAGGAGAGAGTGACAGATGTGTTTGCTCTTATCTCAGTCTGTGATGATGATGATGATGATGAAGACACTGAAACACAAATCACACAACACACTCTCAGTACTCATGAGTTTCAGTGAAAACACAAGAGATAAAGAGAACTGTGATCTGAAGTTAAACATGTGTTCAAATCAATGAAGAGAAACACTGACCATGAAGAACATGTAGAAAAACACGTGAATCAGGTCCATGTAGACATCCATTCACATATTGTCTGCAGATGTAAAGTCCATCATCATGTTGTGTTGTTTTATAGATGTTGAGAGAGCAGTCAGATGTCAGACTCAGTCTCTCAGATCTCTCTGTGTTATTCTTATTTATTCCTCCAGTAAACACTTCTACTGTAGATGATCTTGTATAATTATAGTAGATCCATGTAGTTGAGGAACATTGATGAAGAGCATCATTACACGACAGAGACACACTTTCACCAGAACTGATGAACACATCTTGTGCTTCACTCACACCTGAAACAGCAGATGACATCATTCATATTAATACATCACAATATATTCAAACAGTTCAATATTTATCTCTTAATAACATATTGATTTGTATTATTTTTACATCACATAATTTTCTGTCACAAAATTTGACAGAAGATAATCTGATCTAGTTGTCTAATCTATCATTGACTCTTGACATCAGACTTTTGAATGTGAGAATAAAGCCACGTTAACAATGCCACCAAAATCAGATTTTTTTGCTCAAATGTGACCCAGATCTGTTTACAGCATGACAGTGTGAAGAGGACAAACCAGATGGAATCCGATCATTTTTAATCTGATCTGATCCACTTCCATATGTGGTCCTTAATCAGATACAAGTCTGATGTTTCACATCTTCAATGCGACCTCAGTCTAAACGGTCATATCAGAATTCATGCGACGTTTGCGTCACTGTAGATCGACTTGCGTCTTAATTCTGCACTAATTTAAAGCCTCACGCGCTATTGTTGACGAAAGTGCACTTTACAGCTCGGTTGCCAAACATTAAGCATCACATTATAAACATAAGCCCTTCCAATGTCTACCGCACGTGAGCCGCACGATGCGATGCAACAAATAACTATAGAATTCGTTATAATAAGAAATTATTGCAACGTACAAACCGCTATAAGCACAGTCTGAGAGAGGACTGCTCCAGTAATGCTCTAAAATCGCGCCGTGAGAAAAATCCACTCAGCAACACTTAAAGTCAAACACACCCGTTGACTTGACCTTTGCTTAATTCTGTATGAAAGTGTGCTGCCTGTTACGTGTTATTGTTGTTTTGTGCATGCGCTTCAGTTTATAACCATCACCAGTTCACACTGGAATCTGATATACGCCACATTTTTAAAATACTGAGAACAGCCAAACAAAAAAATCTGATTTTAGCAAAAAATCTGAATTGAGCATTAAGGCTTCTAGTGTGAATGTGGCTTAAGACACATGAACTCTATGATAAATGTGACATGAGATGAAACTGAACATGTTTGTCAGAATGTCAGTGAGAGTAATGAAATGAAATCTGATGAAATAAATGTGTTGTATAGTTTACCTGTGAATAGTGAAGAGAGAAGGATCAGTCCCAGCAGACATATATCACTCTTCTCAGTCATGTTGTGTTTCTCTTACTGAGTCTCTTCTCATCATCTACTTATATTTCTTCATGAGAATATTTGTAACTCTTCCTGTGTTTCTCATTTCCTCTTTTCTCATCGACTGAGTCATGACACTATTATGGACTAGAACACATTCTGTAGTTTAATGGTGATATTTGTAAAATACTTCTGTTGTCTTAAAATAATTGTACACAGAGCTCAGTTATGACTTTTGTTATCAGAGACTTTAACAGGACTAACATGATGAAGGTTTTCTACAGATTCATTCAACACAAGACTTTCCTGCCCGAGCAGAGCAGACGCACAGTCTTCATTAAAGCTGATCACACCTCCGTTCTTCTTCTGTCTCCACACACACACAAAAGCAGGACATGAGTGAGGTCATCTTCACACTTCTTACAAACCACAGATTACCCATGATGCAGCAGACACAGACATTAATAAACACACTAACTTTGTCAAGGATTACATCAGTATGTCCACTGCATTGGTAAAGACAAATTGTTTGTTTTTACAGTTAAATGACAATGAAAACATCAACAAGTTAAATATCTCATATATTCATAATTATGCAAAATTCTTCAGTTATGCTTTAATTATGAAGGTATAACACTGGAAAATAATAAGTAGTAGGCATTTTTTAACACGTTCACATAAACGAGATTAAGTAAAAACATGAAGGATTTTACTTTGTACATATAACATTACAGATTTAGCCTAACTACCAACACTGACATCTCTGTGGGAATACTTGACAAAACATACTTTATATAAAATCGACGACACAACTAGTCCACTGATAATATCATCATGAAAAAAACATGGATGTGGAATGAATGTGGAACGGTTTACACTCAATCCCAGACTACATATGAAAAATGTATTAAAATCCCTGTGACATGGTCATTCTTCCTCTCTGTCTGATGACAGAACAGATTAAATGTGGTTTGACTCTAGCAACACCTCCTCTGCAGTGAAACTGCCAACAGAAAACAAAAGCTGTTCTCTAACCATCTCTCTGTCTGACGTGCTCAGATCACTCAGGTTAGTCAACACATATAAAGCACCAGATCCTGAGAGTAATACAATATAGAGTATAGAGTAATACAAAGAGGCTATAGAGTAATACAAGAGGCTATAGAGGCTATAGAGTAATACAAAGAGTGTTTAGTTTCATCATAATTGTTACAATCGAGCTCCTGGAGGCGTGAAGTGGGCGGAACTAAAGCAAAATCACACAATACATCATCACATTATCTTTGGATAACTCATGATTCTTGGTTTGTGCTATTTACATTATACACTTACCCAACAATTGCCAACAAAACATAGACATTTGACGCAGTTTCACTTACTGTCTGCGGTCCATGACTTCTTTTAGCGCTGAGACTGCTCCATATATCAGTTTCAAACAATCTGAAAATCCAGGGTCGCCTACTTTATAAAACATCCGTCACGGAAACAGCGTGCTCTATCTCTCACCCTCGTTCTGGTTGATGTGTGCGCTTGTGCTGTTCTGGCAGAACTGTGTATCCTTTGTTACCAAAGGCATTAAAACACAACTGGTTTATATATCTGAGCTAAGGTTTTTGGGCAGTGGATTAGCCAATGAGAATGTGTTATGCTGGTTGGAGATTGACCAATGATGTGTCAGAGTATTATCTGGCGCTTTGGGCAACTTTTGCTACATGAATATGCAATCAACATGTTTGTACTCGCTTGCATTTTTGAGAAACTAATCTACAGTCTCTGAAAATATGTAAATTAACCTACATAAAAAAACAAGACTTTTGAGTATTTAATGTTGTGGACTAGAAAATTTGTTATAAAATATGTAAAAACCATTCAGCTCGCTAATTCACATAAAACAATAGGATTTCACTTTTGTAAGACACTTTTTGTTGTGAAAAGGCCTTAGGTGTGGTCGTGTCGATCGGCATGAATATTGATGTGTTGTACATCTGGGCATATAAAGACCCAACCCCTAATGGCTCAAGGTGGAGATGAGAAAGAATGTCAGGAAATCCTTGAAAAGGAAAGAGAAAGTAAACAATTTCTCTCTGTAAATGACCGTCTACTGATCGAACACACGTGTGCAGTGTAGGGGTGTCACCGACAAAGGATTTACATAGTCGAATCAGAATTGTCACATCTTGCCTATAGTGGACTGATAGTCGAGTCATGTGTCTGTGTGTGTTGAGGGAATGACACCAGGTAGTCAACAAGTGAGTAAAATTATTTTTATTTTCTAGCACACAGAAAATAAAGTGATAAAACTGCCTTTGAAGTGAAAGATGAAACTAAAACCATTTATTTAAACTAAAAGGAATGGCAATGAAATACAATGTATAGATAAATGCAATGTGGATTAACACTCCTTTAAAGGATTCCTCATAACATTTTAGGCTGTCAGGTATGCCTCCATTTGCAGCAAGGTCCAAATATCTGTGGTAAGGCAGACTGCCTTAAAATGCACAGCTCACCTACACTTGAAGTTCTGATGCAGAAGACCCTGGCTGTGAAAGATGCCCTCTCCAGGATGACTGCAGGCCTTCCAGATACCATTGTGCAGTTATGTTCCATCTTAATGCAGTTACAATTTCTTGCATCACACCATTCATGAACATGGAACACAATATTTATTATCACCGCAAAAGAAGATTAAAACATCTTTAAAAAAAATGAACTTTTAACTTGGCTCTGTACACTGTAGTAGGCTTTGAGACATGTTTTATGTGCACTTATGCTTTTTTTGTTGTTGACCCAATTGCTTCCATTGTTTACCCAACTTGGAAGTCGCTTTGGATAAAAGCATCTGCTAAATGACTAAATGTAAAACAAATACAATTGTCAGTAAGTTATCTAAATCAAAATTAAGTCCATTATATTGATCCCACATTATGCATGGTTTGCAGGTAATTCAATGACATAATAAATAGTAGGCCTTGTAGGCATAAACGTATCAATGATATTTTTCAGGCTATCCAGACTCGTTTTGCTGGTGTTCTGGATGACAAAGATGTCCTTCTCGCAGCTGTAAGTTGTCCAAAATTTAAACTCCGATGGCTGAGAGATGCAGGTAGGAGGGAGCGAGTAAAAGAGCTTCTGACAGCAGAGTGCCGCTGCACAACTGCTCCTGCAGCACAGAGTCATGCCAGTGTGCCCACCACATCTGCCAACCAAGGTGAAATTAACTCTTTCAATTTTGAGGCAGAGCCAGAAGAGACCTACTCTGCAGAAAATGAAGTCATGGACTACCTGAGGTCAGCCAATAAACTTCAGATTTTGCATCAGTTTTCAACATAAAGAACATTTTCTTGAAGTATAACACTCCAACCCCATCAAGTGCTCCTGTCGAGTGGCTTTTCAGTCTGTGAGGTTTGGTGCTCACGCCTACAAGGAATAGACTTTCTGACAAGAGGTTTGAGAAGCTTCTGTTAATGAGGTACAACCACTGGTTTACTCGCCCCACTCCACTGTTTCACTCATAACATGCGATTACAACATAAGATTTGGCCAATGTAACAAATGTACACATGTGATATCAGCCTACATGTGGTGTTATACACTTGTTTTGCTTTAAAAACCACTCCTTGCTGCTCTAATGCTGTGAACAACAGGTTCAATGTTCATAAAACATGTAAAAAATAATTGAATAATTACATTTATAAATAATGTAGATTAAAATAGTAAATTTGCCAATATTACAGTGTTAACAGTTAATATGTCAGGTCAAGAACGACTGTCTTTATTTTATATTTTAGAGAAACATTAATTTTTTTAGGAAATAGTTTATAAGTTCAACTTCAAATTTGAGGAGATACATTGTTGACATTACTGATTAAAAAAACAACTTTCAATAAAGTGAGTGTTGGCAAAACCAGTTGTCATATTATATTCAGCTGCTGAATATAACTGATAAAGTAACTTGTAATCTAACCTAGTTACTTTAAAAATCAAGTAATCTGTAAAGTAACTAAATTACTTTTTAAAGGAGTAATCAGTAATCAGATTCATTTTTCAAAGTAACTCTGGCAACACCGATCCTGGCTCAAGTGTGTGCATTAATTCTTTAAAACCTTTGCCTTCCTTCCACGATGTTCACTCGCCTCATGTCAAGAGCAACAAACTCTGCAATTTTATCTGTAATTTCTCTTTTCCTCTTCTTCCACACTGGCGGTCTCAGATCTATCTTTTTTGAGCTAGTCTCGGCGCTGCGCCTGTACTACTAGATGAGCTGTCATCAGTCAGGGTGGATCTAAGGAGAGGAATATATCTTATAAGTCCCAATTAAACTTACCCGTTTTAAGTGCAAGGTCATGTTTGTAGTTGTTGACTGGTTGGACATAATGTGTAGCACAACTTGCATCTTACTTTAAGTTTTTTTCTGATCATCTTTAACTATTTCAAAGTGCATCCACACTTTAGATTTTTGTGTCCCCAGCATTGTTAAATAATCGCTGCCGCCAAGATGCTGTTGTGTCGATCACGGATCATGGAAATTAGTCACAGGGGTGGTTGACTGAATTAACTTCTTTTCACAAGTTATTTACTGCATTTATCATAATAGGCTGTTCACTTATAAAATCAGTGGGTCTACCCTATCTATGTGAAATCAGACATTAAGGACCCCCATATAAACAAAATGGAGTGATCCTCATTTTGTAACACATCTGCAAAGATTCAACAGTGAGATTGTTAGTCAAATCAGGATCCTGTGATTGAATCTTTGAGGATTCGTGGTTACACCTAGTGCAGTGTGGTCCAAACACGCAGACAAATCGATGAACTTCACTATGAACGCTTTGTTGTCCCAAATGTTTGGGTGTGTTGACCCTGTTTGAGTGAGTACATATAGCGCTCTTGTCAAGGACGTGATCACATTGGAGCAAAAGAGCTTTGTTATGGACAAACGCAAGTTTAGTTTGTCCTGTGTTTGTGATCTGCAAATGCAGACATGCGCGCAACATGAAAAAAGACAACATAAGTCCTAGTTATCAGTAATAATGTTCCAAAGGGAGGCAAGAAATGTGGTGTTTATAATGGGATGTATTGTCGTTGATGAGTCGCGACGAGACGTGGGGTGACACTGGTTGATCACTAACAGCAAATCTTTATAATGTCGTATATAAAAGGAAAAACTGTTCACTAAAATTTTTAACTATTTAACGGTGTGCTCTTCGTAGATATGTCAACATGCTCTTCTTGTTAAATGCCAGAAGGACACTTGACATTAGTCCCCAGCTGAAGTCAGTGTCCTCTTGATGTACCTGGAATGATGTTATATGACCAAGGGCCTTTATTGTTTCCATTAGCCAATATGTCTAGGGTGGAATGGAGTGCTCATTTGTTATGAGCTCACTCACAAGCAGTGCTGGTATGTTCTTCCCCATTCCCAGCAGTACAAGAGCATAGACTAGGGATGTGCACATCGATGCTGCAGTATCAATATATCGATACTCAAAAGCTGCTATTTAGGTATTGATATTTTCAGAAGGGTATAGATTATCTGGTTAATTACATTAATTTTTTCAGCGTAACTAAATGTTGTTAGCTCAGTGCATGCCGATCAGTGACACTATGTTATGAAAGTAGTAGCTCTCGTGACAGTTCGACGTCACACACGGATCAGTCTCCGGCTGCGCAGCGCGGTCAAATGGACGTGCTATTCAGGTTACCTTGGAATTGTAGCAACCTCTATTCCAGAAGAGAGGATGTTTTCCAAGGCCAGAGAGACAATTAGTCAGAGTCGAAATCTGCTGAAACAAAAATGTTGACATGTTGCTTTTCGTAACTCCAATCTACAACTTAAAGATAAGAATTAATCAGCAATTTAAGGGAAACAGAAGTTAAAGTATGCAGAGTTTATGTTGTTTGTAATTGTATTAATTGTGTTAAGATATTTGTTGTTTAATCAATATTTGTTTTCTTCAAAATACAGTATGTTATTGTACAAACAAGATGTTAAAGCCTAAGAATAATGGCTTGTTTAAAAATAAGACGGCCGTGAAAATATGCAATTTTTTAGTTGGTGGTATTTTTGTTTATTTTATTAAGATTTATGTTATTTAATCAATATTTTAGTAAAAAGGTTGTTAAAACATTTAATTTATTTATTTTAATTACTTTTTTTAATAATTGTGTTATTAATAGCTAGTACAAGTATGTAATTTGTCTTAAATTGTAAATATATTTTTATTTAAAAATATATATTTAAAAAAAGTCATCTCCGTCATCAGTGTCAGCATCAGTAAAATTTCAAGAAAAAGTATCGGTATCGTATCGCATCAAAAAAAGGTAGTATCGCACATCCCAAGCACTCTTAGCTGTCCATCATATTCGATGATGACGCTTGCTCCAGGGATGGGGGTGGGGGGTGGGAGTTCAGCACCCACTAGTTGACTGTAGAGGACTTGGTGGGGCAGGCGATGTTCAGGCATGCGTATGGTGTGCCCTATCCAACGCAGATGTTTTTTTGGCCACTGCTGCTTCCATACAGATTGAGTCAGTGTTGCTGAGGATAACTGTATGGGGGACTCGATCTTTCCAGGACAAGCTAAGGATCTTCTGTAAGCAGCGAATATGGAAGGCCTCTAGGTTGATGATGTGCTGGCGGTATAGGGTCCATGACTCTGCCCCATAAAGCAGAGTGGAGACATACTGCGCTGTAAACAGCAACCTTGGTACTGACCTTCAAGTTACGATTTTCAAAAACCCTGCTGCGAAAGCGTCCAAAAGATGATGAAGCTTCATTTATCCGGGTATGTATTTCTGTGTCAAGGGAGCTGCTTGAAGACAGAGTGGAGCCGAGGTAAGTGAAGTGGTCCACTGATTTAAGTGGAACACCATTTATATGAAAACTGGGGGCTATGGGAACGGGGGTGGTGAGATAAAACATGACCTCAGTTTTTGAGTGTTAACCTGTAGGCCGAAAGATTGGTACAGACTGGATATTGTATTAAGGGCGTACTGCATAGAGTCCGGGTTGTGGGCTAAGACTGCACAGTCATCAGCATACTGAAGCTCACAGATCTGGCGGGTCTTTGTCTTTGTGCGGGCTTGAAGCCGACGGATGTTGAAAAGGCTTCCGTCAAGTCGGTATTCCACATGGACACCGTCTTCATGTCCCAGGACACTGTGAGTATGAGTCTGTCCGTAGCCGGGGTTTTCTGTAGGATGGCATCAAGAGCTCTGTAGAAATCCTTTTTGATGTTGTACTCGGCATCAAGAGTTGGAGCGTATGCACTGATAAGAGTGGCGAAGCGTTACTTTGTCAAGGGAATGCGCCATGTCATCAATCTTTCATTGATGCCGATAGGGGTTTCCGTAATACGCTGCAGCAGTTTAGACTTCACAGCAAAGGCAACACTATGATTACGACGAATGCCTTCAATTTTTGGACCACCTTTTCCAGGTCCTTTCCCATCACAGAGGTGAGCAGTGTGGGGCTGCTCAGTCGCAATGGAAGCTGCCGAAAAGACGCGCTGCTCCATCCCGCAGGCCTAGCAACCATCACTCCATTGCCGCCTGTGTGCATGGTTTGGCTAGACACTCCCAGCCACATCCTTGGCCTGTGCCCACCACCATTCCACATCGCCACAGGACTTTTATGGGGGGGCAAGAAGCTTGCGCGTAGGTGAGGATTAAGGTGAGGGTGTGGGTGCGTAGACCTAACTCCCACCATCTTCACT
This sequence comes from Triplophysa dalaica, assembly GCF_015846415.1. Classification (NCBI taxonomy): domain Eukaryota; kingdom Metazoa; phylum Chordata; class Actinopteri; order Cypriniformes; family Nemacheilidae; genus Triplophysa; species Triplophysa dalaica. The sequence continues at coordinate 28,196,798 of NC_079546.1, read as the reverse complement.
CCTGCAGATGAACCTCCAGTGGCATGAGGGAACCCATGACGACCTTCGTCTGGCAGGAAGTTGCAGGGGGCTGCCGGTGATCCGGTCAGTTAGACTCCGCCTATGCCTGTCCCCAAGTGCAGATTTGTCTTCGGGGTTTACTCCCCTAGCCGATGTACCCTCCCGAGTTAAACCACGTGGCTGTCAGAAATTGCAAGGAAGACAATGCAGGGAGAACCCAATTGCAGGCAGGACTCAGGGATGACGGTGTTAACAGATAATTTATTATTAAACAAAAGAACACTACAAAACAGGCAAAACAAAACCCACAATGGGGAAAACAAGACTGGATAATATTAAACTCAAAACAAGGACACTAACTCACTAGACTAGAAAATAAACACTGGATACAAACACTAAACTAACACTTACTTGACAAAGACACAGGAACAAGGAAAACATACAGGTATATCCACAAGGTATCTTCACAAGGTATATCCACAGCAAACATCAAACACAGGTACAGCTTACAACACACGAGCAACAAGACAAAGAAACATGAGGACTCTTTATAGGGTAAACAAACAGAGGATGGTAACGAGCAACAGGTGCTGGGGATTAGCACTCAGGGAAAGCTGACGAGAAGAGAGAGGGGCGGGGCCAGAGACGAGACACGGAGAGAGAAGAAATCGTCTCTCTCCCACATGAAACAGAGGATTCTGTATGATTCCACCTCTAGACCAAGAAATACCTGACAAGGTGAGGTGGAATCATGACAGAACCCCCGCCTTAAGGAGCAGCATCCTGATGCTCCTCAAAGGCACAAACAAGACAAGACAGACTTAGACAAAGACAAGAACCAGACAGACATGGTCAACAAGATAAGGGGCATACATGACATGACAACGAGTGGACTCGGGTGTGACAATAAAAATAACAAACAAGGGAGGGGGGGTGTTGGCAAACCAGAGAACATAGGGGGAAGTCCAGAAAGGGTAGGGCTGGGTGGGGAAGTCCTAGCCCGTGGGGGCGCGCCAGAGCACGGAGCCCCAGAGGGCTTAACAGGGGAAGTCCTTGGAGGAACTGTCCTAGTCCCTGGCAGGACTGCTGGGCTGGACCCCGGCTGGAGAGGCTCGGAAAGGCCGGACGGGACCGGCTGGAGAGGCCTGGGAAGGCCGGACGGGACCGGCTGGAGAGGCCTGGGAAGGCCGGACGGGACCGGCTGGAGAGGCCTGGGAAGGCCGGACGGGACCGGCTGGAGAGGCCTGGGAAGGCCGGACGGGACCGGCTGGAGAGGCCTGGGAAGGCCGGACTGGACCGGCTGTAGAGGCCCTCGAAGGCCGGACGAGACCGGCTGTAGAGACCCGGGAAGACCGGACGGGGCCGGCTGAAGAGACCCGGGAAGGCCAGACGGGACCAGCTGGAATGGCGGCTGGGCAGCGCTGTCCGGTGGCTGGGCAGCGCTTGGTGCCGGCTGCTGGACCGGCTTGAAAGCCAGCCTCGGGAACACCGGATGCTGGGCAGTACTCGAACGCTTTCCCCTCTTGGGCTTCCTCTTCCGGGAGCGGCCCACAGGGACTGTGGCCGACCGAAGAGAGGCGGTGGGAGACACGGCTAGCTCCGTGCAGGATGAGTCGGACGGGGAGTCCCACGACTGCCTCCGTGGGCGTCTCCCTTGGATGCAGACGGGAGGTGAGTGGGATGGACCGGCGAACCTCACCATCCCAGTGGTCAGCACCTGGTCCTCCGGGACGGAATCCAGGTGGAAGTGGGTGGAGTCCTGGGGGCCACTGCTCGAGAGATTCTTTACCAGGTCCTGGAAAGACCCCTGGATAATCCTCTCCCGTTCCTCCAGCGGAGGAGGACTGACCAGGCCAGCCAGGAAATAGGAGTTCAGCAGAACCTCTGGGAGAAAGCCCCGCCTAGCCAACGACCCCTGTGCATAATTTTCCAGGGTCCGGTCACCCTGGGGAGGAAAAGGGCCATTGCCTTTCTGCACATCATAGATGGCTGACTGCCACCAAGCCTGGGACGAGTTGCTGCCTGCTGGGTTAATTTCTGGCTCGTGCATTCTTTCAGAAATTGCAAGGAAGACAATGCAGGGAGAACCCAATTGCAGGCAGGACTCAGGGATGACGGTGTTAACAGATAATTTATTATTAAACAAAAGAACACTACAAAACAGGCAAAACAAAACCCACAATGGGGAAAACAAGACTGGATAATATTAAACTCAAAACAAGGACACTAACTCACTAGACTAGAAAATAAACACTGGATACAAACACTAAACTAACACTTACTTGACAAAGACACAGGAACAAGGAAAACATACAGGTATATCCACAAGGTATCTTCACAAGGTATATCCACAGCAAACATCAAACACAGGTACAGCTTACAACACGAGCAACAAGACAAAGAAACATGAGGACTCTTTATAGGGTAAACAAACAGAGGATGGTAACGAGCAACAGGTGCTGGGGATTAGCACTCAGGGAAAGCTGACGAGAAGAGAGAGGGGCGGGGCCAGAGACGAGACACGGAGAGAGAAGAAATCGTCTCTCTCCCACATGAAACAGAGGATTCTGTATGATTCCACCTCTAGACCAAGAAATACCTGACAAGGTGAGGTGGAATCATGACAGTGGCTGTGGGTTTGCCTTCTTCCGCCTTCCCTGCCGTTGTGGTGGTTCTTACAGCACCATCTTCCGCCTGCGCCGCCGTTGGGGTCTTTGCTATTTACCCATAGTTGGGACTATTTACCCATAGCTGGGACAGTGGTTGACAGGCAGCAGGGCATTTCCATTCATTGATGGGCCTGCATGCCGCATCTCTGGGGCCCGCTGCTGCTCCGATATCCCGTATAACATAGCCTGGAACCGCAAGGGACCAGTTACCATGTAAGCCACGAGGAGGCGTGAACGAGATCTTGGCAGTGGAGGGGCTATGTACCGGCTGAGGAGTCTTACACACTCGGCTCCTCTTTTCGCCCCTGAAAAAAAAACAAAGGGCTATGCGGTGGCAGCAGGTAAAAGCAGAAAGTGGTAAGCAGAACTACAAGACCTACAAGCACTACTACTTCACTACTACTCCAACACTGCTGCACTGATGCTTCACAAGCCCTGTGTCCACTCACAATGGACAGCACACACAAAGACACAACACATGACATAGTGTGTGACACAACACGAGAAAACATGAGCTTCGTCAATAATGTGTATTTCATATAGAGATTACTGCTGATGTTCTGGAACATCTTAGGAAATGCTCTGAGTTTAGTTAAATGCATTTCTGACACAAAACTCTGCAGGTTCAGTTTAGTTTGATATGATCTATTATTGTAAATAAGTTGTCCGGTTAATAATTGTGAATGAGCGCCAGCTGTGCGCACACCGGGCTCAAATCACGTAGGAGATTGGGAGCATATAAAAGGAACGAGCGACCGGACCGTCGAAGAGAGAGGACCGGGCCCGAACATGTTTTACATTTATATTTGTCACAGATCTCCGGTGGAGACATGGCGTGGAAACCCAAATGCAGGCAGACACAGACGGTAAAGGTGGTAACAAGGATTTATTAACAAAACAACACTTATAGAACAGGCAAAACAAAAACCCATGAGGGGGAAAACAGGACAGGAATATATAAACTTTAAACAACAAACACTGACTTACTAAACTAGAAAACAAATACTGGATATAACCACAAAACTAACACTTACAATTTACAGTGAAACAGGAACAAGGACGAAGCAAACAGCAATGGATACAAGTACACAGGTACAAGAACAAGAAACAATGCACGAGCACAGGACTTCCTTCCTTTTATTGAACTGTGTTACACAATAATACCCAAATGAATGGAGAAGGGATGCCTCTTCATGGAACATGAAATAGTTTCTTTATATTCACTTTCATGTTTCCATTTATGAGCAATATGTAGCGTTATGGATGTGACAATCCTGAAAATGACACGTGACTATGAAGAATCATGCACTAAAAATAAAACAAATGCTTTACAAATTTGAAGAGAGATCTCAAATGGGTATTTGAGGCACCAGATTAAAAACTCATTCACAAGATTTTCAGGGAATTGCACATTATATGAAATGTATAGAAATGCTTGTCTCTTCTGTATTTGTCTATTCTTAAGTCTCTGTGTGTATATTGCAAAGATATCTGCTTATGATAATTACAAATATTGATTAAAATCCTGGCGTTAATATACATTTTATGAATAGTAGGCCTATAATCAGATTAAAAGTAACTGTCTACTTGAGTAGTTTTTTCATTGCAAACTTTTTTACTTTTTCTCAAGTCATTTTTAAAATAGTGACTTTAACTTTTACTTGGATAATAATTTGTCTTGTTACCTGTACTTTTACTTGAGTAAAGATTTTGTCTACTCTACCCACCTCTGAACATGTGAGCTCACCCATTTCTCCCGACACTAAATGAATGACTGAGTGTGAGGGAGACCAGGGAGAATAGAGAGCGTTATTATTTTCTACACAATTGGATGCGTTTGAGATTAAATTTAAGGTCGAAAGGTTTATAATTGTTGCTTACAGAGAAGTTAAAGTATTTTAAATACATTATTAACAGTTTACTAGCACTTGTGTCTAACTGTCCGAAATATTAAATAAACGTTATGTGTCTTAAAACACTGAATAGATTTAATAAATGACAAGCACCCACGTCACAGCATTCAGTGTCAAACACAGCGCAGCTCTTACCTGTGTGATCCGCTCCAGAGAACATCTCACCATGATCACAACTTCAAGGTTTGATCTAAAATATATAAAGACTTACAGAGTCATAGTGTTCAAGTCTGTCCAAGTCGAAGTCTTCTCTGATTTTGTCGAGTCGAGTCCAAGTCATGAGACTCAAGTCCACAACTCTAAAAGTACAGTTTAGTGTAGTTTTGTCAGAGAAGTTTCTCTGGATAGCCTCAGATGGGGGATAAGGTTGTGAGACTTTAGGTTTGCCTGTGTCCCACACAGTGTTACTAACCTTAGCAGAAAATACTAACTTTGAGCTCTTGTGATTTTCCATGTACAGAAGTGTCTGAATCAGATCATAGTTCACTTCCTCATTTATTCTCATATATTGGATCTGTCCTTAATAAACATTGGACTTGAGTGAACTGCACTTCTGTGTCTGTGTCATTCTTGGTCCCCAAAACGTTATGTGTTCCATAGACTAGACTCAAAAGTAATAATCTTACAAAGGTGTTGTGTTCTTTTAACAGTTTACTGATAGTGTATCAGACGGGTGAAGGACACACATTCACATAAAGGATTCTTTCACAATGTCTGCAGTACCATTACCAGCCACAGGAGGGGGGCCTTCAAACACCAATGAATACTACCAAATGCTTCATTTGATGAAATTCACTCAACTAGTTAAATTAAATGTTCTTTTTAACACTGTTACAATAGCAGAAGGGCGTCTGGGACCCCTGGAGAGATGATGGTCGTAAAACTTTGGAGAAGGTTTCTCTCACAACATAAAAAAAACTACTTAATACTTTTCTCTTCTTTGAATACTTGACAGACAAATGAAGCAGAACAAAAAACTAAACCTTTTTCTCAACAGAATTCACCTGTTGTATTATTGCTCCTGTATGACATATCGCTTATTGCTCCCAAAACTCTCTGTAAGTCGCTTTGCTTTCACTTGAATTGTTATTGTATTTTATCTCTTTATATCTATTGTCTCTTTGAATTAATTTTTATTTTATATACTTTCTTTTGCTCTGTCTGCATATATTTGAAATCTCACACCTGCAAAACATATTCTGTGTGTGTCAACTTCCCATTTATGCTATTTCTGATTCTGAGAAAATGTTTTTGTTATCCGGTCAGGATCTGAACCGTGTGCTGAACACAGAACTGTCACGATCTTGTTTCAATAAACTCTTAGAAAAAAGACAGATTTTTCCACCGTACATTGTCTAAGATCCACCACATTACAATGGGTTCAGTCATCATTACTATCAGCTATATTGAAGTGATCATATCTGCTCTTCATCACATCCACAAATTTGAATGTTTTATTTTCATATTTAATTTCCTCATTTCTTTAAGTCTATCTATGTATACCAATGATAAGAGATATACTGAAGAGGAGATATGATGCGATTATATCTGCTCTGCAGCACCTTCTTTGTTTATTTAGCAAGTGTAATTTACATATTTTCTTGTTTTATTTGAGTAAGACTTTAGGTGAGACAGATAAAAGGTGCTAAAGAGTAGATGCAGTTTAATCTTATGTTTTTTTCAACAACTCACTTAATTTGTTCTTTCTCAGAATGTGTGAATAATGGGACAACATATTGATATTAAAAACAGAAATAGGATAATATCAAGATGGGGAAGAGATGTATTAATGTTTAGTGTTCTGCTCTGCTGATATTTTAAAGAATTTCTGTTGTGTGGTTTTAATCAACTGCTTTAAACACTTCATGAGTTCTATGCGAGGTACAAGCTTGCTAAAATACCCTCATAGAGGCTTGTTTTGGATGTCCTGTAGTCCGGTTTAAAATATAATCATTAAAGCTGTCCAATCACGTTGTGACTATAAATAGGAACACTTTTTTTTGTACGACCAAAATAACTAAAGTAATCAAACTATAAATATGAAGTTGAAATAGACTCGTTGGACAACATCAGTTAGTTTGATATTTTTTAGGTTTGTATTATTTATGTAGGTAGAGTTCCACAGTATGGAAGCCTATTGGTAGCAAATTTCAATTTGAAAAGCAATACGCAACATGGCAATGCAGTATGTAAATGACAATGCATTTACATATTTATACATACATTATGAGCAAAACGAAAGTGAAAAATCAATAATATAATTTTACTTATCAGTTCCTACATCCATTTTAATGAGATATATCCAGCTGCAGGCCTACATGTTTCAGGTCACATGATCCAGATCATCAGTCTTAGGCTGGAAATGAAGGTGAACCACACAGATCGTGCTACCGGTAGTTTCTGTACCTAATGTCCTTATTTTCACATAGATTTTGGTGACTTTATGTACAATATCTGAGATCGCTAGAAAATGCGTGACCTACGTTTGCATAGTGCTTTCTAATTTACAAGATATAATATTTACTTAATTTTCATAATATTGAGATAATCAATATCGGTTCATTTTGAAACAAACACTTGGGCACAAAGTATACTTTTAAAGACTTTATAAAGACTTTTAATGTGAAATATACTTTATTTTTCAGAATTCTAAATATTATTTATTTGATATTCAATTAATGGCAATATAATATCAATATCTGTTCAGTTTGTAACGAAAACAAATTGACAAAGTGTAGACTTTTAGGGTCAATTGTTCATTTGTTTTTAGAATTCAAATAAATAGAAATGAAAGGCCCAGTACCATTTCTGCCTATTAACACTACACTATCCTCTACCTCTCTGTTTTTCTAGTTCACATGAACGAGTAGAGGTGTCTCGATTCTCTTTTGGTTGGAGGGATAGGGGACAAGGGGACGGGCCATATAGCCCTTCAAATGAAGATGTTTCGGGACCTCTCTTCAAAAAGGTGTATGAAATTTTCCAAGATTGCTGCTCAAGCGAGTATATTATAAGCCTTTATTTCTGGGTTTAGTAAGGATTTATACAACAAATAATCATAATGTTTTTGTTCAATTTAATGTTGTTATCTTGTCTTGAATACTTGAAACATTTTTTTTTTAAATTGCTGCACGATAGAACAGCAACATATACAACTTAAAAAAAGTAATTGTAACCAGGCCACACTCCGGAGACGGCGAACAGAGGGGAGTGTGGTGAGCTGCTTTTTGGTCACTTTATAGGGTATAGTACACAAAACTGATATGACTTCAGCTGGCAGCATCATCTTGGAAGTGTGTGGTAAACATTGCCGCATCCCGGTAGGATCAGTATTACATAACACACAATCTCTCCGTCTAAACTGACAATAACTAATAGTTAAGTTCCTAAAAGTAACGTACTACAAACACACAAACCATAAATAAATGAGCTATACATGAAATAAATAAATATAATCAAGAAATAATAACCAATTATAAAGAGAGACATAGCAGCTACGCTGCAAAGCCCCTTTAAAACACACTTTCTAAAAAGAGTATTTCAATCAAAACTATTGAATACCACAACGATTTTACACTACACTACACAGAATAAAAATATAAATAAAAAAACAGATTATTATACAAGTGTAAAATACTACTTTTACAAGCAAGGCTAGTTAAAAAGAGCAACAGAAGGTAGGTAATGGCAGATAGAGAGGAAGGACCTGTGGATGAGGTCAGAGTTCAGTGAGTTTTACCTTTTTTGGGATGGCACCACAAGACGTTGTACGATTGCAGAGCTAAGGATCTGACGGGTACATAAGTGTGTATTAGTGAGTTGAGATATGGAGCTGCAGAACCAGTGGTGGTCTTGTAGGTCAGGAGCAGAGTCTTGAATTTGATGCGAGCGACTACAGGAGCCAATGTAACTTAATGAAGAGAGGAGTGATGTGTGCTCTCTTCGGTTCATTGAAGAAAACTCTTCTGTAGAGGTTTGGTTGTGCAATCTGGAAGTCCAGCAACGAAACTGGACAGAACTCACCCTCCTGCCGCCATGCTGTTAATGCATGTGTCCATAAAAGCACGGTGCCGACCCTTCCGGCCTGTGGGCCTGCAGCTGGATACTCTTGGTTTTAATATAAAATTTAAATAGATATTTTTAGCTTTTTAAGTTAACATATTCAAATGAAGTTCCCCAGATTGATTGTAGAAGTTTAAGATAATCAAGCAAAACTGTCGCAAATTCATCATTCACATGTTATTTTCCAATTCAAATGAGGGGAGTCTCTCCTCAACCACCACCAGTGTGCAGCGACCTGGACTACATAGAAACCTGAAAAAATCAGGTTCTTTTGTAAAATAAAGGTAAAACCTAAAAAATTATGCGTTTTTTCACAAACTAAGAGTAAACACCTGTTGCATTAGACCACAAAAACACAACATTGTGGAATATTTCACCTTTAAATCACACCAACCTTAATAGTCTTTTTTGTGTTATCACAGTATGAGTGTTGTGTAAGTCTGTTGCACACAGTGAGGGTGTTATGAGCTTACACTTTTAGTTTGACATTGTGACATCACATCATGAGTATTCTGAGAGCTCATGGGGGGATCACTGTAGGATCAAATTGTTGAAGTGGTAAGAATTGTACATCTTGAATATGTTTCTGAGTAAATGTAACTTCTAAGGTTAAGGAAAAAGATAATATATATATATATATATATGTATTAAAGTTATATTTCAGGTGGTTTTACATTTATTTGGACAGGAAAGTGGAGATCAGAAAGGAAAGTGTTGGGCAGATGGGGAAGCAGGACAGGCAAAGGGATGTCGAGACTGGAATCGAATTCATCGTGAGTGTAGTGACGCTATAGTTGCACCGACAAGGAATATAAATGAAGTGCCTACAATAGAGCATCAACTACTGGACAATATTATACATGTGTTTAGAAACAACACACCACAAAGACTTAGTATATAGACCAAATAAATATTGACATTATTATTTGATGTTTCCTCTTCTCCTTTGTGTACTTTCTGTTTCTTGTTAAAACAGGATTTAACAGAAAACTTCTCTCCTGAAACTCTTAAACTCTGTATTTAACTAATGGTTGATAAAAGTGATGACATACTTTGAACCATTTAGTTATTCTTTACTACATATTCTATTACATATTTTGGTTTTAAAAATGTTATAAAATGTTATAAAAATTCATTTTAAAATTTAAATATTTAAGTGCTCTCCTATTAAGTGCTTAAAACAGTGTTTCAATAAGAACACTTGGGTATTAATAAAGGAAAAACCCAGGAGAATAAAACAGAAAACATTAATGAAATTGTGAGCACATCATGAGTTTTCTGTGAGCTCAAAGTGTTTATATTCATCACAGATTGCCCAACAAGAATATTCACATTATCTGACAACAACATTCTCAACTATCAGAATGTGTTCCCACTGCTATGATTGAAAAATGTAGTGATAACAGACTGAACAGCTTAGGACCTTCTTGTTGTAATGAACAAAAGTCCAAATTTGATACATTTCAGAATACCATATAATACCATATTACACATCATCACTTGCTATACAAACAGTTCAATCAAACCATTTTCATCAGATCTTGTGTTGTTGAAGTACAGTACAACATAAACATTTACATTATGTAGTTAGGCCTATTTGCCTTTAATTATTTATTATTATGGATGAAAATCAATATGGAAATCGCTTTTAGAAACTTCCTGAGATCGTAGATATCTTTTCAGGTTGTTGACAGAGCGTTGACAGCTAAACTGTGCACATAAGGTTTGGAGATCATTGCCCCTTTTCTCCGAAACACAACTAGTAATAATGTATAATTCATTTATAAACATTGTTTCATTATCACACCTTTTCAACAAAGTTGCAAAGTATTTAAATCTAGTTTGTATTTTTTTGTTTTTAGCCCTATTCAGACGGGACTAGTTTTCAAAACAACATCTGTTTTCACACAACTACTCTGATTTTACGTACCAATTCGGATGGGATTAGATCTCTACAATAAAGCTTGGCTGCAGACGATGCACTCTCAGCCGCGCAATGTTACTAGGACAAATGCACTCTCAGACACATGCGTGTTTTGGTACAAGCACAGGCCACTATTTTTATTCAGTTTGTACAGGTTTAAATTAAAGTAAAAGTGTTGTATTTAATTATTAGGTAAAGGTTATAGAAAATGATCCTGATATTTAACATTATCCGATATCTCACAAGTACAGGGCCCTCAACGACATTGTTAGAGGGTTCAGCGACTGCTAAGGAATTTTTTTATATATACAACAATTCTATATTTATTGAATTGATACAATACAGGTAAGATTGGTGTATTTTAAAATTAATACAATTTCTCTGTTTCCATTCAAGACGTATTGCAAACGTAAGCCCTATTCGCACGGGATTAGTATTACCTGGGGACCTCTAGTCATTTGTAATAGTTGCAGAGGTTGTCTGTGATCTTAATCCGATTTGAATCGGCCAGGTCTGTATTCTGTAAAGTAAAAATTCCCCCTGCAAATGACCAACCATCTTTTGATGAACACCGAAGTCCTGTGATAATATTAGTCCTGTGTGAATCGACATTTCTGTGATTTGGCGCCTCATATATCCTTTTCTTCCTGTTATCCAACGTTTGTGAATAATAGAGGCTGTTGTCAAGTGTTTTGATATTATTTTGGGTGCTGGATCATATCCATACCTGCCAACACTGTCGTTTTGGCCCGGAGTCTTCCGTTTTGTTATTTCTCATGGAAACTCCTGTAACATTTGATACCTGTGATCGTGTTCGGTGATCTTCTGTCCGGTTCGTGGATCTCAAATCTTGACTGGTACGGTCAAATATCATTGTAGTAGAGCAGGCGGGGCGAGACCGTGGTTCGAGTCCGGTGAGTAATTGTGAATTAGCGCCAGCTGTGCGCACACCGGCCTCGAATCACGTAGGAGATGGGAGCATATAAAAGGAACGAGCGACCGGACCGTCGAGGAGAGAGGACCGGGCCCGAACTTATGTTATGTTTGTATTTATATTTATGTTCATGTTTTGTTCGCCGGCGGTCGTCCGTGAGGGGCCGCCGGCTGTTATATTAATTTATTAAATGTATGAAATGTCTTCCGGTTCCCGCCTCCTTCCTTCCATTTTATGAAGTGTATTACAATCATTATACACCATACAAACTTTACGCAAAGCCTTGCCATCATATCTGGAAAATAAATCTGTAAATGTAAGTAAAATCACATGCTTCACTTATCTGTGCGAATGCACCACATGTAATTCAGATGTTAGGAGGTCATTTCTAAATCACACAAGGTCCCCAGATAATACTAATCCCATGTGAATAGAGCTTTACTGTCACACAAACTATCAAACTCTCTCTCATACACTATTGTCACTCACACACTATCAAAGCTTTTTATGCACGGTACCAAACTCTCATTCACTACTAACTATATTATCTCTTACACTCTATCAAAGCTTTCACACACACTACCAAACTCATTCACACACACACTATCAATCTCTGTCACACATACTACAAAAGTCATTTATGCACACAACACCAAACTATAAGCTTAAAAATGGCATGTTGTCATGACAAACTAGGCAAATTGATGCTGTATTTTTTCCCCGAACAGGAAGAGACTTAAATGGCGTCTTATGTAGCCCTTTTATAACATGTAACATAAATCTTAGGAGTCCTCAGAATGTGTCTGTGAAGTTTCAGCTCAAAATACAGCACTGATCTTCTATTATACTGTGGCCTACACGTCTATTTTTGCCTGGAGGGAAAACAGGCTGTTTTGGTGAGTGTCTCTTTAAATGCAAATGAGCTGCTGGTCTCCGCCCCCTTTCCAGCTAAAAGTTCATGGCTGTGTGAGCCGGTGCTTCAAACAGCAAAACTGAAGAGAATGATCATTGAATGAGAAACAATGTCTCATATAAAAAACACATTGTTTTGAATTAGTGAGAGTACATGACAAACACATTATTTGTTTAAAAACTGAGCATGCTGTTTTCTGAGTGAATGCACAAATGCGTAATGTCTTTAAATCTGGAACATTGCTCTTATAAGTGACAATTAACATGATAAGTGCATTATGCACACAAGAAACTTTAGCTTGTTCACAAATTTTCCATGGCTCCGTACAATGTTTACAAGATCATCAAAATGTTAAGTATGTCACAAACTTATACTATGTGAGGTGGTTTATGTTACATGACAATCTAAAAATCTAAACAGTATTTAAACATTATTCAGAATTCTCCCTGACTGTAAAGTGATGTCGATTCTATCACAGCAAACCGACATATCCTCATATGGCGTACTATACTGAAGTGATACCGAATATTCATATTCCAATTCCTAAAAACATTAATTTATTGCCTGAGACTGGTTGTTATAGGCGAGCAACTTAGCAATTGGGAATCACTAGAACTGAAACGTCATTACTCCACCAGAGGTACATTTATGCCAGCTCAACAGACTATAAAAGTTCACTTTAATACACAACAAACTACACTAGTCAACGTTTGAAGTGGATCAAAAAAGTGAATCAAAATTGTCCTAAGCCAAGACCAGGTATTGTTCTACATTCATGTATAAACATGTAGGTCTGCTTATAATCAATGTTGTCATCAATGGGATTTTATTCCTCATTACTTTTAATGATGCCCAGATATGATTCTTTCTCACAAGGTCTTAATTGGCTTGTCACACATTTGTGAAAAACAAAAGTTCACCAAAATACTGTTGGTTGTTCAGTAACTATGTGATTCACCTGAAGTCACAATGCACTAGAAATGCCTCTTAATGTCGTGCACAATGTTGTGCCTTTGGAATGCCTCGAGGTACCAGCAAAATGGTCATAATGGTGATGCACTGGATAGTCTACTGTACAGTACTGTAGTCACTCTATGTCAAGTGTCAGTGTATAGACTCAAAACAGGAAAGAAAGTTTTTACAGTTCAACAAAAAAGATGTTATTGAACATGTTAGAGCAGATCAATAATCTCTGTACTGTAAAACAAGCGTGAATTGCATGGTTTAACAAATGCAACAAAAGTCATGAACAAAAAAAAACAAATGTTATCCATTGAGACAACGAGGCGTTCCCAGGCCAGCCGGGAGACATAGTCCCTCCAGCATGTCCTAGGTTTCCCCGGGGTCTCCTCCCGGTGGGACATGCCCGGAACACCTTCCCGGGAAGATGTCCAGGGGGCATCCGGAAAAGATGCCCGAACCACCTCAGCTGACCCCTCTTGATGTGGTGGAGCAGCGGCTCAAAAACTTGAACTGACACCTTACCGTGGTGGAGGGGTTTGAGTACCCGCTATGTTGTCAGGGGCTATATGCCCCTGTTAGGGTCTCCCAAGGCAAACAGGTCCTAGGTGACGGGTCAGACTAAGAGCGGTTCAAAAACCCTTATGATGACCATTAAACCTTTTTTTATAAATGGATGATTAAATATAATATAAATTGTTATATTACTAACCATAGCCAGGCTGATCATGCATGCATGCTGGGAGTCAAGAATGAGTTTTGTCACCATTGTTGAGATTCATACACTGATTCTTGATGTCTGTGTGCATCTAAACTCTTCTGAGATTTAATATTAAATCTGTGTCCAGTTTTCAGAAACCATTGTAGACGTCAATATGCAAGTAAATTCCCTTCCACTATTTTGTTCTTTCAGCAGCACAGCATGCAATCTAGATGAGATCAGTGCATTGAACAGGATGATGGACATTTAAATAACCAACATCAGTCGATAAAATTCTCATTTGCCTTACAATAACAGTTCTACTTTAAAAACACACAGATTTTAAAGTTACAATTGTACTTTAAACACACAGTGAAAAACACATTTGTATATAAAAGTCAAGGGTCAAGAGCCCAACTCAAGGAAACATTGATCACCATGATGGTAACTGTTCTCATAGGACATTTAAATTGGATCAACGTAATTTAAAAGTGTTACCAATTGAAGGCCTTTTTTTAATTGATCCAACTGTTAAATTTTTGCAGTGTGCATATAGTAAATGATGACAAAATAATCAAGATATGTTCAGTTTGAAGATTAATGGTAAAAAGTGATCTATTGACAGCCCTAACGTTTATTAAACAAAGGTTATACAGAATATTTACTTGACACACATTGGCTTGCACGTGTCAATTTTTTAAATAGGAGAATGCACACATCATTTCCTGAAATTTGAGTTCTGTTTGTTGTAACAGTGAAATAGTAGTGGGTAGAAAAATACACAAGTAACAAGGAAATCAAATATGAAGACATGATTTTTTTTTAATGGGAGGTACAAATGATGGGATGTGCTCAAAGGCATAAAAACCGCAAGAAATACTGAAGCAGATTCAAGAGAGGAACACACAACTCACAACTGCTGAAAAGTAAGAACAATTTACTTAATTCCTATTAAAATGATTATTTTGATATGACATCATTTTAATGGTGTCTAAATTAGAATTAGCTCACACTGGAAAATCTTTGGACAAAAAAATTGAAACTGTTTGTAACTGTTTATATAACAGACTCATTATAACTTAAGGGAACACTTTATGATAACTTTCATTAATAAATAATTTACAAACATTATATAATGCTTAACAAATCATAAGTTACCATATATTCTAATAGCCAGAAACATAAGTTAATGTGTTTGTGAATATTTACTAATAAACTTATTAAACACAACCTTACGATTAACAGATCATTATTTAATGTAAATTAAAATAGAAAAGATTTTAACAGATATTATAAAACGATTGAAAGCTTTTGAAGTTGAACAACACGTTTGCTGCTCTCGAGTATGATATAGCTAAGGTTTAGTGGCATGTGTAGTTCCTTCATAATAACTTTGAGCATTTAAATAAGCTGAATGTTATTTGATTTTTCTTTGACAAATAAAATGAAGTTGTACACATGAAAGTAAATTAATTTAATTATGTGTGTTGTGTTGACCCAACTAAACAAATGTATCCTGAATGAAATTATTGTGTGTATAATACGTCTGCTAAATTAAACAATTTAACATTTTTGGGCAAAGATTAGAACCTTGCATGGGATAAAAAGCTTAGAAAAACATATTTGTCTGTAATAAATATCAGGTTACTT
The DNA here is from genome assembly GCF_015846415.1 of Triplophysa dalaica. Lineage (NCBI taxonomy): Eukaryota > Metazoa > Chordata > Actinopteri > Cypriniformes > Nemacheilidae > Triplophysa > Triplophysa dalaica. Next base: position 28,181,073 of record NC_079546.1, on the reverse strand, counting down.
TTAATTGAAAAAACTTTTTCAATGTCATTTTTTACTAATATTAAATATAAAGCAAAAGCATAAACCATAACATAAATATACATAAAAAAACGAATAAAATTATCTTTAACAGTTTTGACTGTAACCGTCGTTTTCTTAAAGTTTAACTGACATCAGTGTGCCAAGGGGAGGTATAGTAGTAAAAACGACAATTGAATTTATCATTTGAGATTTTCAACATGTTTCTTCCTCAGAAATGTCTCAGACTCTATATTTCAGTCTTCTTGTCATTGGTGAGTTTGTGTTTCTGCTTTTATGTCTGTTTTATAATGTCATGAACATTTATTCTGTGTGTTTTGATAAAGACTCAAACTCTCTCTTATAGCTCTCTGTTCAATATCTGAATGCATTGGTCTGAGATTAATCCACTACAATGGTGAGTGACAGCCAACCTTTACTTAACAAAACATCATCTGAATACAACAATAATAAACAGTTAAGAGACAGAGATACATTGAGTGAAATTCGCTGCTGATTTTGTAAGTTTGGCTGCTTACAAAGAAATGAAGTGTCAATAATTTTATGGCAGGTTTAATTTAACTGATAGAAGAATCAGGGGTCACATGTATGAAGAGGTTATACATTGATTTGCATTTCAGTCAGTGAAATAAGTATTTGATGCCCAAGCAAAACATACTGTAACTTCGTACTTGTGGAGAAACCCTTGTTGGCAAGCACAGATGTAAAACATTTGGTCAGTTGGTCACCAGGTGTCAGGAGACATTTTAGTCCACTCCTCTGTAATTCTTTAAGGTTTCTTGGCTGTTGCTCAACAAATTGGACTTTTAGCCTCCTTCAAAGATTTTCTAAGTAATATGAGGTACATGACATGAACACATCATTTGCCTAAAATCACTGCTTGCCTAAAACCATTTGCCCAAATCCACTGCCTTGTGGTTTTATGATTTGATGGATCTGATCAAACATAAATGATGCAAAACACATGCATTATGAGTTTGTAATAGTAAATTATTATGTAGAATATCTCTGCTTGCCATCCAAAGGCACTTTGCTCAGTGACATGACTTCACTTGCAACCTATTGCATTACGACCCGATCGTGGTTGTGATTTTGTGTTCAGGGTTCACCTGTCTGTTTGGTAGTCTGGCTTGTGCCAACTTGTTGCTTTGATTTTTTTTTTAACAGAGAAATTAGAGGTGCAGCTAATGTAACACTGTAACATCACTACTCCTAATATGCTACTTGTCTCCATCTTTAGGTGCACCATCAAGGAGTGTAGTTACCTGTGAATCCCAAACTGCCTTCCTCAACTGTTGTGAGTTCTCTGTGTTTCCTTTAAACAATGCATTTGCATGTTGTACAATGATTTTAAGACCATATAACCAAATGGAAATACTACTAAAACTACTAAAACTACTCCTAAAACTCTGTTTTGCATCATGTACACCCTGAACAAACCAGATATCAGTAGTTTTAGCAGCATTCAGTTCAAACGGAAATCTTATCCAGTATCACATTTAGTTGGTCTGAAACAGTGATTGTGCATTAAAAGGTTTCAACCATGTCACTACTCAAATGAGAGGACTAAACTTATTTACAGAGCGCATTTTCAATTTTGGTCGCGTACCTGCGCAATACTTATGTGCATCCCTGCATATAACACATTAAGAAAACATAAAACACACTTGTGGATAATGTTACATTTTTTCAACAGACCAGGGAACTATAAAAGTCCTTTCAGCCAATTATGGGCGTACAGACAGACAGACCTGCTCTACTGGAAGACCTTCTTACCAGCTCTCAAATGTTTGCTGCACTCAGAGTACGTCTCTAAGTGTGGTGGCCGTTAGGTAAGAGCAGTAAATGTCTCTGAAGAGATATGAGATATGAAAGTGACGTAATCAATTATTATGTTTTTGCTGTTCTTTGTATTTATTGACACAGATGTGATGGAAAGACGAGTTGTTCCATTGTTGCGGAGAATGCAGCTTTCAGGGATCCTTGTTATGGAACTTATAAATACTTGACTGTGTCTTACAAGTGTGTTGCACCTCCACCACCACAAACACGTGAGTTTTGCACCTAAATGATCCCTAGACCTCACAAAAATCACCTGTGTAACTGCGTGATGTTGGGTATTCTTGATGAAGAGAAGCATCATCTAACAGCTGGAGTCACTGATCTCATCCAGACTTCACACAGTCATCAATCCTGTGACAATGATATATTTCTGAAAGATTTACAGACACACAGTATTACAAACATAAAAACAATCCCCTCAAAAGCACAGACACATACAGACAAAATCAGCCTTCGTCCAGTAACAATACTGAAATGCTATCAATTTAAGTTAGCACAAGTTAGCATGATGTTAACAGGGTTTATTGGGATGGAAATAAGAATTAGGCATGTGTAGTTGAGGTGTTCCCTTTAGTTGCTAGGTTTTGTTAGAGTCTATCATGCAATTAGTAGATGCTGCCAAGGTGTGCCTGCTTGTTAGTAAAGTAGTCTGGCTTGTGCATAGGTGTTGCTAGGGTGTTGTAGTGGTTATCATGGTGCTCCATGTGGTTGCTAGGCATTGCTTAACTCTAGGCTCTATATGCTGATTTCTAGGGTGTTGAAATGGTTACTAGGGCTTTCCATGTGGTCGCTAGGCATTGTGAGGCTCTCTAAGCTGGTAGCTAGGTAATTGTAGGGTGTTTATTTTGGCTGTTAACAGGGCGTTGCTAGGCTAGGATGTATAGCTGGTTAGTAAGGTAAACCATCTGGTTGCTAAACAGTGTTAGGGTCTTTGAGCTAATTGCTCTGTGCTGAGAGATAGGCTCTGTCCAAAAGCAGTAAAATGCTTCCTTCGAAAGCTGCATTACAAGGTCAGAAGGCATCAGGGTGCTTCTGAATCCAAAGCTGCTCCACTTCCTGTCTCCCGCAATACCTTTATCTGATGGATTTTTCAAGGCAACATAGATGTTTCCTCCACTGCCTTTGATGACCGTCAATCCTGCCTGTGTGTGTCCATGGAAGAGGTGAAAGTCGAGCAGGGCTCTGATCATAGAAATAAAATGGCTTGTGACAAAATAGTCGGAGAACAATATTGAATGAATTCAAGTTTTACAGAGAAACTAGAGGAGCAGTTAATGTAACACTGTAACATAACTTCTCATTTGCTTCTCGTCTCCATCTTTAGGTGTACCAAAGGTTGTAGTTACCTGTGAATCACAAACTGCGTTCCTCAACTGTTGTGAGTTCTCTGGGTTTCATTTAAACAATGCATTTGCATGTTGTACAATGATTTTAAGAACAAATAACACATTAAGAAATCATAAAACACACTTGTGGGTAATGTTTCATTTTATCAACAGACCAGGGAACTATAAAAGTCCTTTCAGCCAATTATGGGCGTACAGACAGACAGACCTGCTCTACTGGAAGACCTTCTTACCAGCTCTCAAATGTTTGCTGCACTCAGAGTACGTCTCTAAGTGTGGTGGCCGTTAGGTAAGAGCAGTAAATGTCTCTGAAGAGATATGAGATATGAAAGTGACGTAATCAATTAATATGTTTTTGATGTTCTTTGTATTTATTGACACAGATGTGATGGAAAGACGAGTTGTTCCATTGTTGCGGAGAATGCAGCTTTCAGGGATCCTTGTTATGGAACTTATAAATACCTGACTGTGTCTTACAAGTGTACTTTTCCTTTTAAGTATACAACTATTTTATTGTGAAGTGAATTTAATCCTTTAGTTGTGGTCACATGTAATAATTGGACCAAAGATTTAATAAACATATTATAATGCAGTGTGTAAGGTTTCAAGATAATCCGTCTTTATATCACAGCTATCCAACATATGTTTAAAAAATATTTAGGTAACACTGACATTCAATTCAAATTCAATTCAAATAAAAAAGTAATGTATGTTTTTGTCAAGCTCTTTGGTTATATGAACATTACAAGTAGGCCTAGGCATTTTTTTAAATATTTATTAATTGTTTTCTTAAATGCGGTGGATTCGATATCTATTTTATTTATTTCATATTTCCGCAAGCAGTGAACATTAATTCACCTAAATGTTAATGGTACTTCTATCCACTAGATGTCACTTTTCTTGTTACAATGGATGGATGGAAGCGTTTGTTCATTCATTGTGTAATTATCATGGCGGATTCAGGTGTGTCGTGGAATTTAACATCATCTTCACATAAAGACAGCGGTTCATATGATTGCAGCCTCTCTTTACAGCTCATTTTGTGAAATTGTGTTTGTTATGCTTAGTGTTGGGTATCGTTTTTCTTTTTCGATACCGGTGCCAAATCGATACTTTTCAAATGGTGCCGGTGCCTATAGGTGTCTAAATCAATACTTTTAAAAAAGTGCCCTAAAACACTGGTGGATGACATTAAAATACAATATGTAGCATATTAACAGATAAAGTAAAAATCTGGCACTAAGCGTTTCCCAAAATTCATTACAAGGATCACTTAACGTACCAAAACAACAACCACGGAAACCCAAATTACATAAACTAAAACTAAATTTATTACAGTTTGTTAATCACTGATATCAAACATAAACATGATAACAGAAAAGTTTTATGTTCTCAGTTTGTTGCTGCATTGAGCCACATTATGTGTTTTTTTTAAACGTTTAATAACCTTATTTTCACATCTTATGTGGTGCGTTTTGGACCTTTCATTCACCCAAACCTCTGAAGCATCCTTTTGGATGTGCCTTGAATGTAGACTGCGTGTTTGTCACTGTGGTGCTATGTCTAAGTCTTTTATGGTTTCACTGTGAAGTGCCGTAAATATTCAAGATATAACAATTCTTTTGGGACCGATAAGAACATTGAGAAGTCATTGGTAAAGAAACATAAATGTTTTATTAATTTGATTAAGCAATTGATCAATATTTTGAACACAATAGGCTAACAATGAGTGAATGTATAATACAATATGATCGAACATCTCCTTTATAAATAAACTGTATTTATTCAGGTAGGTTAATAAGATAATCAAATTAGGTAAATATGAATATTAGAAAACTATGAAAATAAGGATGATCATTTGATAACAGAAAGAACTAATACAGCTGATATACGGCATACATTTGGAATTGAAATAACTGAATACAAACATTATGAACAACAAAAAAGAAGAAACAAGCAACACCTCAACTTGAATCCTCACTTTCAGAGTGAAGAGGGAAAGAGACTGAAATTCATAAATCAAATAAAATAAACTGTTTGTGTTTAACTAGCGAGATATGTTTAATAAGATATCATACAAAACATAAAATGAAAGTACCTGTCCAAGCTGCGTCTGTCAAAGACAAAAGCATGCTATGAGCAGACCTTTACAGTATTGTCCCTGCAAGATCAGTAACATTTTTGTAATAATTTTTAAGAGCCATGAACACAATACATAGTAAACATTGTTAAATTACAAACTTGTGTTCTAAAACTGATGAGCAAACACTTTGCCTAATGAGCCAGTAGATGGGAAATCGACAACATTTATATTTTTTCTCGGTCGCTGTGGCGCATTTCTTATATCACACTGAAAATTCTCAAAGAGTCTTGTTAAAGTATTTATATTCTGTTGTTTCTTGCATTATCTATTGTTTATTTCATGTAGATCATGACACATGATCATCACATGTTTCATCTGTGAAACCACATGTAAAAACTTTAAATCCGGAACCCGACTGGTATCTGAAGACGTTTTTTAATATAAATGTAGGGAAAACATATGCATTTAATTTCAGTAGTTTCATGAATGAATAGCTTGCTATATTTAAATACCCATAGGCTGCAACATTATTGCAAAAATCATAATTCTTATTAATCCTCTTGATATTACAACATACTTTGAGGTAAATGCATACAATATTTTCATTAAACATTCAAAACAACTGATAATTAACAAATTGATTACTGTTGTAGTCTCCAGTAACTGCAGTACGTACTTATTTTGTTCAAATTAAATGATTAAAATCGAAATTTCGGAAATTATACTTTGTACTTTGGAGCAGAGATAGATCGATTCACTGCGAGCCGGTTGAAAATCGATTATTAAATGTGAGGAGACAAGCTGGTTGTATATGAATCGCAATATATGTTTTGAACAGCAGAGGCCGCTGTTTACTGCAAACTTGCAGTACAAAGAAGATTAAATTCTAAAAGTGGAAATTCAAAGGAAGACTAGCAACTGTCTGTCATCATACATCTAACACATTATAAACACAAAGATGTTTGTGTAGACAAACTGCCGTCCAGTCACAAAATAAACCAGAAAATTAGAGGGAAAACTGGAAAATGACAAACATGTACTCAATAAATAAATAATCAAATAACAGATAATGTTTCATCACAAATAACTTATATTCTTATTCATTAACAATGTTTATATTTGTTTTTAAATCAAAAATGTTACAACCATTGTAATGTCAATTTTACGTAATGTATTGCTATATTTAGGCCACTACTGAAAACAATGACATGTTGTCAAAAAATAAATTGCAGTATGTGTAAGTAAGTGTAACACTGTTCCCAAAAAGTATAAAAGTGTTTCCTCATCACAAACTGGTTTCCTGCTAATAAACGGCGTCCTCGGTTCTCTGCCGCTTACACGTGTGGTTAGAAGCGTGTTTGATCTTTAAAATGAGAATGCACAAGAGACCCCGTTCTCAAGTGTGGGAACAGTCTCAACACTCCTAATAAAGTGTCACGTGAGATATGCAAACAAACTTTGTCTTATTCTAATTATACATCTTCAATGCTTCGTCACTCCAAACATCTAAACGCTCTGAGCAATAACACTCAAACAACAGAGAACCAGTGAGTGAGGAACACACAAAAAGGGTGCAATGAATAAAACACAGGCATAATTTATTGGTTTATTAAATATAATACTTAGAAAGTGAAACGACAAATGTTTACAGCAAGTAAAAATTAAAAAAAAATAGTCTTCATTATAATTGTATTGTGCAAATTCCCTGCAAACACACAAGCTGCAATATTCTAATGCTATATATTATTAAATTATATATTAAATACACAAATAAAGCTTATAATAACAACACATCTGAGTGAGACAGTCGCTGTAGGGATTTTATTGACCACCAGATAGCGAAGTAGAGCACTGTGTCAAAAGCTTCTATTAAACCATGCAGTTTGTTGAAAAAGCCTCACAGATTCAGAAGGACGGAAGTTCTCCAGGAACAGAGTTGGTCACACCTGCCCTAGGTGCTGTTTCTATCCTCAAACCGTGCATTGAATGTGTTCAGCTCAAGACAGTGGCGTAGACAGGGGAGGGGCCATGGGGGCACTGGCCCCTCTTGAAAACTGATTGGCCCCCCAGTGTGCCCCCACCCTTCTACTTGTCTGTCACTCAAAAATTCAAATCATAATCTTTCAGCTTGTAGTAGAATAATTTATGATTCCGCGTCGCGATGCTTCTCACGAGGACCAAGAATAGCAAACTGTTTTCCAACGGAAAATAAGTTGATCTATTTTATACAGTTTATTTTCTTTCGATTAGCGAGTTGTTGCAGTGCTAGAGTTTGGTAACGTTACCGTCTTTCAGTGTTAGGACGACCAGGCTCGATGTATTCTCTGAGAGCAGACCAACATAATGCTAATAATTACATTTAACGTTACTATGCTCCTGAGGCTGAATGTAACAGGGTTTTCCTGCGTTATGATTTTTTTCCAGCCGATAAGCAAGTGATATTGCAAGCGAGGTGCCGGAACAAATCGTATGATGTTTATCTAGGCTAACGCTCAACACTTTAAAAGCTAACGTTACGTTAACTTCAGAGGTGGAGGTCTTGAGTTACGTTACTACACTCTAAATAAAGAAAATTAAGTTACATGACATTGACTTCGAGTCTTGAGAACGAATATTCTAAAGTCTCGAACCGCATGCCTTGATAATGACTTGTTTTTTGGGGGTTTAAACATTTTACCTGTTTTTAGTTTATAATTTTCCAGCTGGGCTGGTTGTGATAAAAGGTAAAGTTTTTGTCATCCGCCAATAAAACCATAGCATTTAAACAAATAGTAATTTCCTCCTTTTTACCTCTGTTATCTCAGGCAGTGTAACAGGACGAAAAGGCAGGGAGATATTCAGTATTTTTCTGCAAAGAAAAAGCCATGCCAGCCAGTGAGGGAGAGTCCGCGTGATGGTTTAACGTTACACACAGTGAGTTCAGAGCCTGCCTGCTCAACAGGAGACCTCTTGGTTCAGGAAGATTTGAGCATAAATCAGAACAGCCCTGTACACCCAGGTTAGTAGACAAGCTAGAAAGTGGACAGTGACTAGTGATGGGTCGTTCGTGAACGATTCGAACGAATCTTAAATGTGACTCGGGAAGAACGGGTCGTCTTGGAAAGTGATTCGTTCAGTCGCGCATGCGCATTGCGCAACACGCTCCGACGTTTAACAAATGCAATCAGAGCCGGAAAGAGAATTGATTTGTTCACCTCCCGAGTCTTCGGGTTCGAGTCGTTCGGTCTTTTGTAATGTGACGTGACATCTTTGGACAGAGAAATTAGCTAATTTACAACCTTCCTAACAAACGGGTGAATAGCCTAGTCCTAGTGTTTGTCTATTGATAGAAAAAGACAGTGAAATGACAAATTAATCAAGATAAGAGGTGAGGTGAGCTACTCATAGACTAAATACCCATGTATACAAGTAATTCATCTTTTCTGTTTATTGTAGCATTATAGTTTTGTATTTGTTGTTATGTGATATTAAATAACGTTTGAATAAGTAGTAGATTTGTTAAGCAAAGTGACATGTAACATTTAATTATACTTTGCTTAAATGAACGAAAGGAACGATATGACTCGAAAAAAGATTCGTTCATTTGATGAACGGGACTCAAAGGTCCGAGTCAATAAAATGATCCGAACTTCCCATCACTAACAGTGACATGACTTTGGTAGGCTGTATTCAGGGCTACGCATTTATTTATATAACAGAAGTCCCTATATTGATATATTGGTACTTTAGTATATTGGTAATTTCAGTATCATACAGAATAAAATGCACTCCTGATTATTATTGTATGAATGCATACAGTTATGTAGTTAAAATCCTTGTATTTTACTAATATGCCTTTGTGTTATAGCTGTCTCTAGGGATGAAACAGATGAGAGTGAAAGTGATGTGAAAGAGATGGATACTTGTCACCCACCTTCAGAAGTGTAATCTGAGCTTCCACTTACTTCTGATACTGCTCTTACTGGACCTGATGGTATGTCTTTTTTATTTTACATGTAAAATAGCCCAATACATAATTGCATTAAGGAACTGTTGCTAACTGTGTGTCTCATGTGCCTTTGAAACAGAAAGTTTGGGGGTAGAATTGTTGCATATTACCAAATAAATAGATTAAGATTCAAAAACAAATGTAAAGAGATTCACAAAAGTATATCAAATTCACAAATAAATAGATTAAGATCCACAAATAAATGTAAAGAGTTTCCCAAAAAAATATAAACTCACAAATAAATAAAATGAGATTTGCAAATAACATTTTTTTTTACAAATGTTTTATTATTTTACAAACACAACTCTGCCTGGCATTTATTTGTGAATTGCTTTCTGTGCATTTGTAAATCGCTTAATCTATTTATTTGTGAATTTGATATACTTTTGTGAATCTCTTTACATTTGTTTGTGAATCTTAATTTATTTATTTGGTAATATGCAACAATTTTACCCCCATAGAAAGTGCCTCTGATAATTGATTCCCATTTCCTAAGCTTCTTCCAGACATTGGATTATTTTATTTATTACAGTTTTTCTTTCACTTTTGTAAAGTGATAAGTTAATATAAATTGTATTTTATTGTTTGATTTAGAGCAGTGAATAACTGCTATCAAAAGATAATAGGGTATCACTGTTTATTGCTGATTTTAAAGCTTACTGAACTTGAAATGATTTGGATATCTACAGTTCTACATAAATACACAACATAAGAATGGCCCCTCTATATTAATTGTGGCCCCTCATGTGCCCCCCAGTTGAAAAAATCCTAGAATCGCCCCTGGCTCAAGAATGACCCATGTCACAGGGTTTTCATAATTATGTTTCCCCATGTGGTCTGTGATTAGTGTAAACCGTTCTTCATGCATTCAACATCCAAGGATTTTTTCTGATGATATTATCAGTGGACATATTGATATAATCTGTGACAGAGTTAGTGTGTTCATTAATGTCTGTGTCTGCTGCATCATGGGTAATCTGTGGATCTGTGGTTTTGAAGAAGTGTGGAGATGACCTCACTCATGTTCTGCATTTGTTTGCATGCAGACAGAAGAAGAATGGAGAAGTGATCATCTCTGCTTGGTTGAATGAAGTTGGAGAAAACCTTTTTCAAGTTAACCCTGTTAAAGGTCTCTGACAACAAAAGTCATAACTGATCCCTGTGTCCAATTATTTTAAGACAACAGAAGTATTTTACAAATATTACTAAAGTACAGAATTGTGTAGGCCGTTATTGTGTCATGACTCAGTCGATGAGAAAAGAGGAAATGAGAAACACAGGAAGAGTTACAAATGTTCTTATGAAGAAATATAAGTAGATGATGAGAAGAGACTCAGTAAGAGAAACACACATGACTGAGAAGAGTGATATATGTCTGCTGGACTGATCTTCTCTCTTCACTATTCACAGGTAAACTATACATCACATTTATTTCATCACATTTCATTTCATTACTCTCACTGACATTCTGACAAACATGTTCAGTTTCATCTCATGTCACATTTATTATAGAGTTATGTGTCTATTCTCACATTCAAAAGTCTGATGTCAAGAGTCTATGATAGAGGACTAGATCACATGATTTACTGTCAAATCTTCTGATTTATATGATGTAAAAATAATCAAAATCTATCTGTCATTAAAGCAATAAACCACAAGAAGCAGTGGGTTACAGTGTATTTTATAACAGCTAAGGCGTTGTGGCACGACACAAAGTTGAGTAAAATACACTGTAAGCCACTGCTTCACGGGGTTCTTCCATATGCTTAGCAAGGATTCAGAAAATAAAGTAAATAAAAATGAGATAAAGGTTATGTTGTGCAGTCAGCTGTTATAAATTGAGGTATTTATAACGGCTTAGATCTCCGCTCAGCCAATCAGAATCAAGGACCAGAACTGACTGTTTTATAATAAGAGATAAATATTAAACTGTTTGAATATATTGTGATGTATTAATATGAATGATGTCATCTGCTGTTTCAGGTGTGAGTGAAGCAGAAGTGACTCATGTGTTCATCAGTTCTGGTGAAAGTGTGTCTCTGTCCTGTAATGATGCTCTTCATCAATGCTCCTCAACTACATGGATCTACAGTAATTATACAAGATCATCTGAAGTAGAAGTGTTTACTGGAGGAATAAATAAGAATAACACAGAGAGATCTGAGAGACTGAGTCTGACATCTGACTGCTCTCTCAACATCTATAAAACAACACAACATGATGGTGGAGTTTACACATGCAGACAATATGTGAATGGACATCATCATGAACCTGATTCACGTGTTAATCTACATGTTCTTCATGGTCAGTGTTTCTCTTCATTTATATGAACACATGTTTAACTTCAGATCACAGTTCTCTTTATCTCTTGTGTTTTCACTGAAACTCATGAGTACTGAGAGTGTGTTGTGTGATTTGTGTTTCAGTGTCTTCATCATCATCATCACAGACTGAGATAAGAGCAAACACATCTCTCACTTTCTCCTGTCAGCTGTTTACATATGACTGTGATTATGAGTTCAGTTATTATGGATACCAGCTGTTGTGGATGAATCAGACTGATGTTGATCTACAGACAGACTCCAGATATCAGATTAGATCAGATAAACTCTGTCTCATCTCTCTGACTACAACACTCGTGAATGAAGACGACAACACAGAGTTGAGATGTGTGCTCAAACACAAGAATGACATCAAGACCTCAGTCACATATACTGTCAGATTTACAGGTAAGACATCACTCTGACAGGAGTGTCCTGAACTCAAAGTGACTTCAGTCATTAAACTCTGTACTGATGATGAAGAAATGACATAAACATGAAATATGATTGTGATGTTCTACAGTATGATGTCTCTGAACATTCATCATCTTCTACAGATTCAAACAAGATTCTAGTGACCACCACAAACCCTGAGAGATTCTCAACTCTTAACACACCAGAAACTACACAACAACAAGGTACATTATCGGCGTTTGTGTGTGTGTGTGTGTGTGTGTTTTGTGTGTGTGTGTGCACATTATGACTCATCTAAACTAAACTATGTTTTTTACAGCATCAACTACAACATCAATAATAATAAGAGGTATGAAGTGTTGATTGTGATCCATGTGTCCTGTTACATAAGTGAGTGAAACTCTCACTGAACTCATCTTGTGTTTGTTTCTCATGTGTTTGAGAGTTTGATGGATTTAATGGTGTTCTTGTGTCTTCTAGTGATTCTAGTGATTGTTGAGGTGTCAGTGTTTGCTGCTCCTACTGTCATTCTTCTTCAGATCATCTGTGCAGGAAGAGCGCGTGAGTTTTCATCATCATCATCATCATCATCATTCACAGTCACCTGAAACAATCCAGAAAACAAACAGCAGAACTTCATCACTTTTATTGACTTTTATCTTCTCAGAAAACAGAAGAAGGACTCAGAACACTCATCCAGAAGACACAGTGATGTCAGCAGTTTTGGAATAAAATCTCAAGGGCACCTCAGTCGTAAGCCACCGGCCCTAAGAATTGAACCTGCAACCTTCTGGTCAGAAGTTCGACTCTCTAACCATTAAACCACGACTGTCTGTAATATCTTCTTTTCTCTATTAATGTGATAGTTCATCCACAGATGAAACATCTTTCATCATTTACTCACCTTCAGTAACCTGTATTTTTTCCTTTGTACACAAAAGAAGATATTTTGAAGAATGTGGGGAAGTAAACAGTTCTGGGTCACCATTGACTATAGTAATCTTTTGTTTGGTTACACACATTCTTCAAAATTCTGTCTTTGTGTTCAGCAGAACAAAGTATTTTACACAGATTTGAAACATCTTGAGGGCGAGTAAATGATGACAGAATGTTCATTTTTTTCGTGAACTATTACTTTAAATATGTCAACAGAGTCTGACGGTTTGTGTAACTGCATGTGTGTTATTGCATTTGTGTAGCGTAGTTAAATTGTGTGTTGATTTATATCTGTTAATTCTGGCTTAAACATGTTTTGATTTTGCATAATAGCTGAATAAAATGTCTGATAATGATCTCTGTCACAGACTCATGCTCTGTTAGCCACGCCCCCAGCACCAGACCTCACCGCACACTTCAACATACTATTATGACACACAAACTGTTCCTCATTCACTCATTGTCAGGACTCAATAGCTGTGTCCCAATTCATAGTAAACAGTGCACAGTAAACACGGCTCTGTAAACTCTTTTGGGGGATTTATTAACTTTGTGGGGACTTCCAGAAAGCCTAAAAACTTATATTAAAGACAAATAATGTGGAAAGAATATTTAACACAGAAGATAAATAAATACACAAATACTTTAAGAGAACAGATGTATATAAACAACAGAATTACACTTTACTGCAGCGGCTTTTGTCAATGTTGTGTTTCCAAAGTACATCTCAACGCACGCTTCATTGATTTAACCTCGAGTAGATGCAGACACATGTTGAATGAGCACCTTACAGCAATAACAACAGCTTTAAACAACGCTTCAAGTGCAGAAATACATAAGAAACTTCATTTACACGCAGCTCATCGGAAGAGAAAAAGTCAGAGACTCAGAAGTGTCTGTCTGCTCCCGCTCAGTGTTTGAGCTGCCCATCAGATCCACCAATGATAAATAAACAACAATAATACATACAACTATTTATAATTGCACATAGGATGAGATGTATACAATATTTATAAATCATGGAGGCATATTAAACATCTGAAATTGTATTGTAGTTTTGCATTTTCTGTTGTTTCACATCACGTATCACTAGTTGTATGAGAACCACAGTTTGAGGAGACGTGTGAAACCTTGAAGCAAATAAAACTGTAATCTACAGTGATCAGACACACACAGACATCAAGAATATGTGTCTGAATCTCAACAGTGGTGAAAATCAACAGACTAATTCAGATTAACAGATCAACTACAACACAGGCTGGTATTCATGGATGAGTTTTCTACCATGATGTTACCCAGCATGCATTGCATTATGAAGTTTTCTTTTGTTGATTGTCACCATTGTTGAGATTCATACACTGATTCTACATGTCTGTGTGATTATAAACAGTGGTTTGAGATGCTGTACAAATAAAGTAAATGCAGGACCAGAATTGCTGATATTGATATCAATACTTTTAGAAGAATTCACTTGAATTTACATTTACTTTACTTTCCATTTACTTTCCGTAGATGTTAAAACACGGGACATAATTTAAACCAAATAAATATATTTATTTATTCATTTATTCTTGTAATAGAATTTGCAATCATGAACTTTGCACCAAATTATTACTGGAAAATAGTAACAATAACAGATTAACAGAACAGAAAACCGACATTTCATAATGGGCAATCGTTGGTCTGATGAATGTTTGGAGACTTATCATTTTGACTGAGGTCAGTCAGAGTTTCATAACTATACACAGTCTGGCTGTATGTGTTTATTAGTCTTTGAGCACTGACTGTGTACTTCTGACTGTGTACATCAGGGGTCTTCAACTTCTTTTCTTTGAGGACCAGATTCCAAAAGAATAAATAGGATGCGGGCCAGTTCCCATATCATAATTTCTTTTATTTTGTATTTCTGTTATTTATTGCATTTGTTCCTTTTATACTGTTTTTGTTGCTTTTACTTACAGATCATATATTAAAGTATGCACACAAATATTGCATCCAGTATATAACTATTCATGATATTTAATCAAAGAGATAGTGTCTTTATAATTGTATTTTATATTGACTAATACACTGAATGAAATTGCTGTTTATTTACTCACCCCAGTCCCCCGATACTTCCAAGATATGTGTGGTATTGTTTTTCTCTAGAAGATATTTATGAAGATATTGAATTAATGAAAGTTAATGAAAGTAAAAAATGCTCATAAATTCAGCAGAAAAGTTATCTCCGCCCCTTGATGTTAAACTGGCGTCTAATAAAACGAATCAATCGATCTGTGCAAGAAACTTTAACACTATTATCAAATCCTCAGGTGAATGACAATCACATTCATGTGCCCCACACATTTATAAGTGCAGATCTTTTGAAGTGTAAGTTCTGGAGGAAGATGAACATCTGTTTTCATTAACAAAGCTTTTTAAATCATACATAATGAATGCAGTAATAACAACAACATTGTTTTTTCCTTATCTGAGACAACAGTTCACGTGGTGTAGTTCTCTTCCTGCAGTTAATTTTCAAAGTTTCTTCGATCAAATCGCTTTATAAGATGGAAATCGAGCCACCGAAATTACTTTCGTATTGATTATAGCAGTGTTTTGGATTTAAAGTCGTGGCGTCTCAGGACGTGCATTTCTGAAAGCACAACATTCTTAAAGTCTATGCAGTTATTAGAAATGTTAAGGTGGGTTTGGTAAAGATGATTGGCGGGCCTGTTGACCAGCCCTGGTGTACGGTACGAGAAGGAAGCATCTTTTCCTTGATCAGTTATTCTTTTATTAACTTCACTCAATAGAGAAACTCTTTAACAAAATAAAGGAACAAAATAAAGGTTTAATACTGCCTTCAAAATGACCAATGTGATCAAATACAGACAGACAGGTTAAAATAACAGATAAACATCTCAACAAATCTACAGTTTATGTAACAAATATAGCCATAATGAATTTATGCTATAAATATTATAGTATAAAAATAGTGCATATATTTATAATATTTATGTATTTAATTAAATAATTAATTCATAGCGTTTATAGTTTTATAAACATATAACCTATAAATAATTTAATTTGATGATTTTTATCCCACACTTTATACATTGAAGCAGATTTAAGTCTTCTGTGAAGAAAACTCAGATTTATAAAGTTCTTTTACAGTCAAAAACTTTAAGCTTGTCGGCCGTTTCCATGGTGACTGGTGAGATCTGTGATCCATTGACAGTGTCTTCATGTTGTTTCTGTGAGCGTGTTAACTCTGAGTATCTTTAGGGAGATTAAACAAACTCTTCTCAGGTGTTTTTAACAGACAGACCCGAGTAAACAAGTTTGGGTTTATCAACCAAGAGTTCAGAGTTTAGCTGACGGTAAGTTAACCTGCTTTCTGGAATACACACCAGCACTGGGAATCATAGATCCACAAATTATTCAACAAAATCACATTTTCTTGTTTAAAAGTGTGAAAAACAATTCAATTGATTTTTTCTCATGTTTCATGTCATTCTACATATGTAAACCGGAGCAGACAGTTTGTGTCTATTACTGATGTTTGGATGTCTTGTCTTGATGCTCAGAGTCACTGCAGACAAGTTTGTGTCTATTACTGATGTTTTGATGTCTTGTCTTGATGCTCAGAGTCACTGCAGACAGGTTTGTGTCTATTACTGATGTTTGGATGTCTTGTCTTGATGCTCAGAGTCACTGCAGACAGGTTTGTGTCTATTACTGATGTTTAGATGTCTTGTCTTGATGCTCAGAGTCACTGCAGACACTACACAGATCTGACCACCGTTCACACTCAAACTGAGAATGACCTGCTGCTGACCATGATGTGAGGATTTTCAAGAGCATGGATTGGTCTGTTCAGAGACTCATGGAAGTGTTCAGATGGAACAAACGTCCTCATGTCCTCCATTAACTGTCTGTCTAGTATACGTGACATAACTGGTCAGAAGTGAGCGTGTGGTGCTGTAGGTCCTGATGCTCTGATAGATGATCAACATGCTCAACAGCCCTTCATTCATCTGCAAACAGAGTGAGTGAAATCTATAAATCTCAAATGATCGTGATATTGGGCACAGCCTGAACAGTTTCAGATCTCCTCCTTTCAATAATGTGTAATTTATGTCATTGATATATGAGATAGCACCTGTCAACTTCCAAATCCTTTACGAGTGGCAAGAATGACGTATACTTCCAAAAACCAGCAGCACTTTGACAAGCAAAAGTGTGTTCGTCTGCTCAGACCCTGACGTGACGCCTGTAGCACTTTTCCACATCAGAGACCGTTATTATAAATATAAATGTTGACGTGTATTTTTGCGTACACACATTTTATAAATAAGACCACTGGTGATATAAATCTGACACCATAAGTGAGCACCTTGAAGTTAAAAAGTCTTCAAATTGATGTTGAACAAAACTTATTTACAAATAGTTTTACTTTTTCATTTTAAGATTTTTTGGCAATCCATGAGCCTCAATGTATATTTGATAAAATCACTTTGAAATTACATCATTCATTTTGAGTGTGTTGTGTTAATAATGTGAAAATACTGTGTGATACTAGAGCGTGAGTTTAATGTTGATGTCCAAAAGTGTTCTTATCCCAAATACTATTGCAAGTATTGAAAGAGAAATGACTTGATCACAGAAAAAGACTCAAGATCCCAACTCAAGCAAACACTGATCACAATTATTTTATTAAATATCAAAAATGTCATTAACATTGACAGAACAACTTTTAACATTAATTCAATGTTTTTTTCTGCTCTCTGGGTAACCTTTAATTTTTAGATCTAGCTTTATACACCGTATTGTCTTCAGCGGATACATTCTGTGTTACTGTTTAATAGTCAAAAGGACATCAGTGTGTTGAGGTCAAGTAGACGTCAAATGTTTGACATCAGTCTGATATACAGTCAAGGTGCCGCTGGGAAGCATTAACTGTATAAAATCCAACATAGTAATCATTTATATTTATTTATA
>NC_079546.1:28085031-28163042 GCF_015846415.1 Triplophysa dalaica | reverse complement strand
CCTAAAGAACATTGCTATGAAAACAAAATGAGAAGTTGACAAATGATTTTTCCATTTGTATTAAACAAGTTTGTATTAAACAAGCTTGTATTAAACAAGTTGCGTTAGAAAAGATTTACTTTAGATTTGTCTAACTGTTGTGATGTTGTTTTCTTCACACTTTATATGAGTTGAAATTAAATAAAGCTTTTAATCTTCCAGCAAAGACCAAGAAACATATTGTGAGATTTGAGCTGAAATCCGGTCAGAATATCAATGATCCTGCAGTGATGGAGACCATCTTACAGTCGGTGAGTATTCAACTATTTGTGTTGAAAGTGTGTCCTACACAACACAATGAGCTGACACACAGATAGTAGAGTTTTTAAGACTCACTCAACATGTTTGTTTCTGGCTGAAAACACGATCACACTTGACTTTGTGTTCTATTGACTTCCATACCTAAGCATGCAAATTTGAAGGAGGATATTTCCTTCATTTCACTGTGTTTCAAAGTTCAAGTTTGGTGAACTCTGACCTGTGAATTCATGTCACGTGAGTGCATGAGACCAATAGAAGATCAAAATGTCACAGTGTGACCTCTGTGTACTGAAATGTTTAAGATGGAGAAATCACTGACAGAATCACAGAATGTTCCCTATTATGTCCATAAATGTGAGATTAGATCTGTTTGTTCGTATTTGGCTCTCGTTTGTCCGGTGTCTCTGAATGGTTAAAAAAGGACACTTAAAATGATTGACGGATGTGAAAAACGCAGAAAATCAATTTTTAATGTGCACAAATTTCGGACTCAATGTGCAATGGGCTTAAGAGTGTGTGTCATGATTGTTTGTGTTGTGTAGATTCAGCAGACACTGACAGATTTGGGCGTACACAATGACACAACAGTGACCTGGAGAGTGCAGCCTGATGGAAATGTTTTCACACCAAAACATGAAGATGAAGAGAAACAGAAAGTGTGTTCAGACTTCTGACCGATCACAACACAGTCGATGTGTTTAAAGACGTCATTTTCATCACTTGAGAGAAACTTTGAAATACATGTTTTATAGGATTTGTAATTACATGTAAACGTTTATAATAACTTCAGTTAGTCTCATTATTTTGTTATCCAGTCAAATATATTGAGTTATTCTTGATTGATCTTATAATTTAGCTTTGAAGATGTGTGTTATTAATGATATTATAGTGATAGTAGCGTGACAATCTATTAAACTACAATCTAATGATTACAGATTAACACAATGACATGTGACAATGTGAGATATTCTGTGTGTTTTATCTTGTGTGTTTGCGTTTGGTGAGGTGTGTAGACTGTAGCAGCTGAACATGTAATGCTTTTAGATAAAAACTTTTACAACATACAGTAGTAGTATCACAACATATAGTAGTAACCATGTGTGAAGGGTAATTCAACATTTTAAATCATTTGGTTGTTTGAGAACATGAATATAAATTAAAGCTTCTTTATAACACTAAATAGACAAAATGATCTGTGAAAATATTTGTGTTGAAGTGAACTGTGCAAACAAATAAATAATAAAACATGTTAAACATATTGTTGAATGATGTTTTTCTGTCTCATCAATCGCTTCTGTCTCTCAACAACACAATAAGATATTTGTATAATTTGTGTAGTCGACTCTGTGCTGCACTGTAAAAAATGTTCCGTAATTTTTACGGAAAAATACCGGCAGCTGTGGTTACCAGTAAAATTCTGTAAAAAATACAGGAAAAGAATGTAAACAGCTTTGCAGTTTAATACTTCAGGACACAAACTTCAAACTGTGTATGAACTTAATACATTTGAGTCTTTTATATCAACAACATTTCTTTATAGACAATGAAAACTTGGTCCAAATGCATAAAAGTGAAAACATAACATTTACTTAATTTATTTCTTTGTAATTCATTATTAAAGTCACTTTTAAACAAAGCAACATGCAGCATGACATCAGAATATCTTTGCCTGACTGTGACTTGAACACAGACTCCACTCTTCAGCTTAGTGGTGACCCACATAACATTTAATATCAGAAAAGAAAAGAGAAAATACAAATTCCGTAGTTTTTACGGAAAAATACCGGCAGCTGTGGTTACCAGCAAACTACCGTAAAATTACAGGAATATCCTGTTTTTATTCATCCAATCAATTCACAGTAGAAAACATAAGCCACACCCACTATTCATCTTGTAAATACGTCAGAATACTGGAGACGATCATCACTTCTGCTTCACAGGGACTGCAGCATAACAGCCATGACTTGATGCTTTATTGGTTTATTTAAAGTCACCGTTTTTGTGATCAGTGTTTGCTTTAGTTGGCCTCTTTCAGCCGTCATAAATAAGTTTACAGTTATCTTTGTGCTGCTATGACATTGTTTTATATAAAACATAGTCTTGTAGCAAATCACATCAAATGAAAGTGTGAGTCTTTGACTCAGACATCAAGAATCAGTGTATGAATCTCAAAAGTGGTGACTAACAAATGAAAAGCTTACAGCCGCAATGCATGCTGGGAGTCATTGATGAGTTTTGTGCTTTGATGATACCCAGAATGCATTGCGTTTATCTTTAGAGGTTTTTCTGTTGTCACCATTGTTGAGACAAACTGTTATATACTAGATATCTGCTAGAACATTTATCATGTGTTAGATATGCTGTTAAAGACATTCAGTATATTAATTAATTTCATACAATATCATAAATGAGGACAACAAGTAACTTTAAAGCACTAGCTAAACTCTTAAACATGTACTTACTCACCAACACAAATAATGTAATGCGTTAGCTTTACCTGAGCTTTCCACCCACCTGGGTCAATGTGTTTCAACTCATAGATGTCAATACTGGGGAAAGACTTCTTCCCATGGAAAGCAAAGGGACAAGACCACATCTAAATCAAACACTCATCACCATAATGGTGACTCAACAAAACCATCAACATGTAAACTTGTGTTCATTTTCAATTAGAACTTTTGTAGACGTGCAACAGAAATAAAGTGACACTGGTGTCAGTAAGTGAAGGTGATAAAAGTGTTTGGGTGTTTGAAAGAAACTCCTTGTGAAATCTTTGGAATTTCACTGTTCATTTCCCAGAGAATTTGACAGTTTTATCCGTATTTTTATGGACGTTTTTTGACAACAGTTTTCTCTGTGAAAACTACAGGATTTTACCGTTAATTTCACAGGCATTTTTTACAGTGTGGTTTGTTTTGGCCGCCTCCAGTTTTCCTTTGGTTTTTCCTCCAGCTAATGTTGTGATGTAAGTGTGATGTTGACACTAAAAGGGTCTTTGATTTACTTCATAGTTTGGAAAAAACATCTGCAACTTAATAACTTAATAATTGAATATCAGAATAACAGAATTATATTAGTGAATGTTTTTAACGTGGTCCAATATAAGATAAAAATATAATATTCGTAACACTATTACACTTATCATGTGAGGCGACAAATATATCCCAAATAAACACCTAAAGCTTGAACATAGTTTATGGTCTTCTGCATGATACCGGTGGTATTAATGTTTAATTCAAATCATTTCATGTGTTATTTTCCATTAACATTTATTTAACAATGCAATCTTAGGTTTTTCTTACTATTTTATAATTTTGACAGGCCTGGTTCCTGCCAGGTGTAAAAGGGTGGGCTAGGAGATATCCTGTGTGGGCATTCACACAGTATATAGACGCAATTAAATTAAGAGACCATTTTCAAAATAAAAAATGTTTTGTTAATGATGTTTATTTCTGTAAAATTCTGACAACTTTTTTCCTAAATTCCATATAAAGATGTTTTATTTTTGAACTGGAGAAAAAAACGACTTCATATTTATTTTTAAGCAACACAAAACTAATGTTTGTAAATTTAAAAAAAATCTGAAAATAATGTGTTATGAAATAACACATTCAAAAATTCCATAATTATGCTCTCAGACTTTCTTAAGGTTTGCTTCTGTTGGAATTCAACAAACACAGAAATATATGACTGCAATACGTGCAGGATTTAAATGATTTAGGATGTTAATAAAATACAGAAAACACACATTCATTACTGAAGACTAAAAGATTAAAACAGAAATAATTATTGTTGATTATTGTCTCTTTATATAGTAATTGTGTGTGTTTGATTTACTGATGTTTTATGCATTAATATGTAAACTGGACATAAACAGAAGCCTGTAAAGTGGGCTCAAATAATAGCTGTTTGTTTACGGCACAAAATAAAACTGCAAAAACTCCAGATATATTAAATGAATCAGACTCTACTGTACAATTATTTAACTTACAGATGTTTCTATTAACGGTCACCATTTAAGATTCACAATCAACACATTTCAATATTTCTCCACAGTAAAAAAGTTAAGTTATTTAATACCAAACACATAAAAACACATCAACTTACTTTGTAATAAAACCTGAAATTTCATGAGAAATAAACACAAGAAACACTTTGTGTATTTCTTCAGATGCGGCTGACAGCGTCTTAGGTAAACACACACAAGTCACCATGACAACCCCATAATCGCCCCCTTATGGCAGAGGCCGTTATTGCACTGTTTTAAACTCCGTATGCTACAGTAATAATTTAACAACTCAGAACACACATTAATAAAACATAAATATTTACAAATACACATTATAATGTGGATACGAGTATGTTTCTCACATTTGGTTGCCACTTGTTCAACATTCGATTGTTCTTCACCCACACTGTTAAACAATTGACTAAATATTGTATTTATTGTTAACAGTAACATTACAGTAAATTCCTGTGAAACAGTCATCTTGCTTTTGAGTTACGTTACACAGTAAAGATTAATGAGAGTGAATAATGGAGTGAAGATCATTTATGAACATTTACTGATAACAAACAGAATCACTGAAGAAAAGATAAACAAAACACAACAACTACAACTGACTCACAGTCACACAACTTTAGATGAACATCAAGTGTAAATAACAGATGAACACATGAAATCTGTCAAGATCTCACTAGAGAATGAAATAAAACACCATTAACATCTTCACTTATTACAGACACCACTTTCACTTTATCTGTCATATATGTATACAAAAGCTTTTTTTAGGCACTTGTTTCTTAAAACTTGTTTATTTGTACATTATGGTTCTCAGTAACATCGGTGCTATGAAGCTTTTGACACAGTTATCTACTTCGTCATCTGGTGGACAATAAAAATCCCTACACCGATTGTGCCACTCAGATGATTTATTCATTGAATGTATTTATAAGCTTTATTAGCATATTTAATATATATTTTAATAACATACAGCATTAGAACTCAAAGTGACAGAGAAAAATAAGCACATCCAGTTCTTAACATGAGTAACATGAATAATAATTGAATTTATATGAATACTTCCAAAATGAGATTGGGTGAGATTCAATGGTGCATTCCAAAAACTATAAAAATTGGATTTGATTCAATTTATTGTCATTACACATATAACAAGTGCAGTGTAACAAAATGGATTTAAGAAGAAGAATACAGCAAACATGAGGGAAGTGGAGAGAAAACAGATACACATAATACACCATAGACAAGACTTGCAACAGGGTAAAATAATCCAGCTCCGGCAAGCAGAGATACGGTCCTGCAGCCAGTACGGCGCTTAACACAGACCCGCTTGCCCAGCTGGCGGGTCAAAGCAATGAAGGTTTGGAATCGGTCAGAGTCTGTGTTTGTGTGTGTGTCTGTATGAGTGATAAGGTCCAAGAGTCTGTGTGTGTGTGTATGATGGGGGAGGGAATCCAAGAGCATCTCGCCACATTGCCCTTCAGGGTTGTTTCTCCAGTATCGGCCTCGACCAAGGCCAATCCTGGTTAAGAGGGGCCGAAAAGATAAGATTGCAGTTGTTTCGTCTTGTAAACCGCATTCCAATTCCACGACTACTCTCTTTGTCCATTCTGGTCTCTAACATCATCAATTTTCCTTTACATAGCCATGAGCTTTTTCAAGATGTTATCCATATTACGGTTAATAGTCTCAGTCTCAGTCCTGACCTCTCTTCCCACGGCCTCCGTCAAAACGGGAAGCTTTGTGAGGCTTTGGACAGCTGTTCCCGTTTTAAGAATTTTTCGATAACCCAGGGCAAAGCATAATCCAATCAGCACAAGACCTGTTGTAATGGTTCCGAAAAGGTAGATATCTTCAATGTCCTCCACGGAAAGAGCCGCCGGACACACAATCCGCCTTCTCTCACACGCGTCCATCGTGTAGCCAGCTGCGAAAATGTTCCTTCAGGGCATTCAGGTTCACCCGAACCTTTGTTTCTCGTCGAGAAAATGGTGTCAATTGCGCTAAGTGACCAGTTGATCTGATCCATAATTTCCAAGTTTCGAGAGCAGTGCAGAGAGAGTCTCTCAATAGATGAGACGATACAAGACAGGACACAGAGCAGGGAAAATATGACTGCGGTCAGGCCAGCCTCCACTTTTGAAAACGTCGGTCAAGCCAGCCCTCACATTGGTTTTCTGTGCGTGCATATATGAAAGATTGCGGTAGCAGCGCGGCAAAAATAAAATAAAAGCGGTTTCGGACTCTTTCATTTGTAAGTGTTTTAACAGTTGAAAGTTATGTTGCTAGGCAATGAGAGACGACGTTAAAGGGTTACTATGCAGTTTCTATAATGTTTTAATTAATTTCTAGGCCGTTGATTATGTATTTTGGTGGTTAGAAGAGTGTTGCTATGCAGTTTGTGTAACGTTCTGGGTGGTTGCTGGGGCGTTGCTAAGGCATTCTGGTGGTTGGTTTTGACCTAGTGGGCCAGTTGTGGCCTAGTTTTTAAAGAGACAGACTCATATGGGTGACCATAACTGACAAATAGGTTATTTTTCATACACAATATCAGGACATTCTGATGTGGACTTTTTTAATAAAAGTCCCCTCAATATCCTATATATGAAGCTTTTTCTCTATGTTCAGATAGGGATAAAAAATAAACTACCTGTTTCTAGAAAATGATTTCACCTCAGAATCATAGAACACCATCTCAGATTGGCACTCAAACAGAATCAGGACTTTCTGATGTGGAGTTTTTTAATAAAAGTCCCCTCAATATCCTATCTAGACTGTTTTTTCTCTATCTTCAGATAGGGATTAAAACAAACTACCTGTTTCTAGAAAATGATTTCACCTCAGAATCATAGAACACCATCTCAGATTGGCACTCAAACAATATCAGGACATTCTGATGTGGAGTTTTTTAATAAAAGTCCCCTCAATATCCTATATAGGAAGTTTTTTCTCTATCCCCCATATATAGACTATTTTTTCTCTATCTTCAGATAGGGATTAAAATAAACTACCTGATTCTAGAAAATGATTTCACCTCAGAATCATAGAACACCATCTCAGATTGGCACTCAAACAATATCAGGACATTATGATGTGGAGTTTTTTTATAAAAGTCCCCTCAATATCCTATATATGAAGGTTTTTCTCTATGTTCACATAGGGATAAAAAAATAACTATTTTTTTCTAGAAAATGATTTCACCTCAGAATCATAGAACACCATCTCAGATTGGCACTCAAACAATATCAGGACATTCTGATGTGGAGTTTTTTAATAAAAGTCCCCTCAATATCCTACATAGACTGTTTTTTCTCTATCTTCAGATACGGATTAAAAATAAACTACCTGTTTCTAGAAAGTGATTTCACCTCAGAATCATTGAACACCATCTCAGATTGGCACTCAAACAATATCAGGACATTATAATGTGGAGTTTTTTTAATAAAAGTCACCTCAATATCCTATATAGACATACACACATATTTACAACATTTTTGATTTGCACTCAAAAAATACTTGAATATGTTTTTAAATCACCCCCGAAATGTAATATATACAGTATACTGTTTTTATAATACACGTACACAATCTCTTGTCGCTTAATGAAAACCAACACCATTGTCATTAAACTGTCTGCATGTTTTAAAGATATTCAAAAGAGCATAGCTTGCAATTCCAGCTGTGTGCTCCTACTCGTTTCAGTTCTTTTTTTTCAATCCCAGACACTCTTCATGGAACCCCCTGTTACAACAGTCACATTGGATCTAAAGGGGAAGGTAAAATTTCAATTAAATTATAAATATATTCAGATTATAAGATAACTTAATTAATTGTATTAATTTATCCTTCATATTCAGCCTTTACTACAGAAGCACAGACTAAAAATGAGACAAAAAATGTGAAATAATACTGAAATGTGAAAGGAAACAAAAAACTCACCCAGTGTGTAGTGGGAGGCCCAGAGCCAATGGTTTTGCCATTGAACACATGGCACAGTTATTGGCCTCATCAAACACTAAAAAATATGTAAACAATTAAACCGATATAAGCTTAACATTTTGTAATTTGGTGCAGCAAATACGGCATTCAAATTTATAGTTATTTTAAATTATATTTAGCATGAATGTATTTATTTTTTATGAATATTCATAGTAATACTAAATTTGACCCTCCAAGGAAAATTAAAAACAAAATGTTATTGATTCACCCTAATTGTCTTTGAAAACCTAACACTAAAGACATGATTTGACTTTGTACAGTCCATTGTATTATTTTAATAACAAATGTTCTTCAAAATATATTTTTGGGGTTCTGCAGAAGAAGAAAAGTCATAAAGGTCTAAAATGACAAAGTAAGTCAATCATAAAAGTATCTTTAGTTTTGAATGAACTACCCTTTTAAGATTTCTTTTGTTTTGTGTACTTTTACATTTACATTTAGGCATTTAGCAGACACTTTTATCAAAAGCTACTTACAATGCTTTATCCTATACATTTTACATAGGTATTTGCAATCCCCTCGAATTGAACTGACAACCTTGCGTTGTCAATGCAATGCTCTTACCACTGAGCTACAGGAAAGCTTTTACATTAACATTAGTTATACTTTGTCAAGAGTCCAATAATTTTCTGTTAATCTCAATCTCTCCTGAAATCTGTAATTGATTTTTGCTTCTAATGGCATAATTTATATCTCCAGCCATAAGTTAATACAATCATCTGAGTAAATCATTGCAGCTGTCAAACTACTCCCCCTTTTTCAACACTCCCATTTACCTTCTCCCTGCTTCACTTGCCTCATAGATAACTTACAGTGTAATTTATTTTACAACTAACCTTTTTTTGAGAAAAAGCAATCTTTACCACTGTAATAAAGGCTTCTTGATTTTGTCCAGGTAAAGGCATGCATTCCCCTATAATCACATTTTGATTTTTATACACTACTATTGCTTTAGGTTCAATAATAAATACAAGATATTGCACTCTACTAATGATTATAAGAACCCTTGTGTTTGTGCCAGAAGCTGTAACTTATATGTGAATTAAATTTACCAGACAACATTCAGTGCTGATAGAGATATTACTATCCAAAGTGTAGAAGAAATTACCCCAAAAGGGTCAAAACAAATTGTTTAGTCAATTATTACTCTCTCAATTTCATGAGTTTATTACTGTATTTAATGTTTAATTGCCTTTGCTAATCTGGACATATTGATTAGCCCAGCCCACAACATATTGTGTTGTCCGGTATCTAATTTGCTAAAAATTTTGACATTCTTGCAATCTTTTTTATTTAATGAACTTTACTAGACAGTAAGGATATCATAAAAGAATGATGTTTTGTCTGAAGACAACTATATTGGATATTTACTACTTCAACAATCAAGTTCAATGAAATTTTCCTCAACAAGTTACATTAAAAATACTTTAGGATACACTATTTAAAAAACAGGTGCTTCGAAAGGTCATTAGAATAACCTATTGGTTCCACAAAAATATTTCTGATTTTTTTAAAAGGTTCTTTGTGGCAAAACTAGATTCCTCAGATTACAAAAGTAAGAAACAGATTGTTCTTGAAGAACCTTTTAACTAAATGGTTCTTGGGATCGTTGTGAAAAACCTTTAAAGCACTTTATTTTTGTGAGTGTATTGTTGACAAAACTGCATTTGTTATCATTGCACCATAGTACATAAAATCAATTCCTTAACAAACAGGATGATTCCAGTATCTGGGCACCCATTACTCCTCTTTCGATTGACATTTCTCTTTGGAAGTCCAAAAGCTTATGACTGGGACGGCTGGAAAGGCCTTCATCACTTCCCTTGCAATCTAAACAAGCATCAACATTCAATTCATTAGATACCCACTGCTGAAAAAACTAAAGGACACCATCCATTGTACATTGTATAATGTAAATAATTCTTCAAGCAAAACCTATCGAAAAATAAAAAGTGCATGTAATGTAGAGACAAACATCTATCAGCAAACTAACTTAAAAATAAAATTATATTTCACATATTACTCTGCATTACTTCACATTACCATGGTGACAATGACGCCACAGCTACTGGAATCCTGCGGGTTGGATGGTCAGCACTCCTCCTTTCCATTTAATGTTCTGCCACTCTGTTTTTCCCATGGCACTGTCTTCTTAGTTTTAGGTACTTGCTGAATGTGATTTGTTATGAGAGTTATTGAAATTGATATTTATAACACAGAAAAAAATAGGTACATTTGATACAAATTATAAAGTATCGGGGCGTATAGAGTGAATAATAAGCAGACAAAATTTCACATCATTTTTAGATAAAATATAATAAAATGTAATAATATATGATTTGATTGGGTAATTAATTTCCCCCAAAAAATGTGTGAGCTGCAAAATCATAGACAGCCATATTTCATAGCTTGTATTAACTGTTTGATATGTGTCAATATCAGTTTCATTAAAATATGCTAAATAATATAAAAAAAATATTCTGGATCAGCATTAAACTATCTGAATGGGTGTAGAGCAAGGTACATCAAGTATGCTGTCTTTCTGTCTTGATGACTGTCAATTATTCTGTTAAAACAAAATAATAAATAAATAAATACCTGAAGTTTTTTGCAGCACAGCAGGATTCAGCTTTCTCTTTGAGGCTCTTTGATGGGTCCACCACATACACGGTATGGGTCAAAGCATTTATGAACTAAAATCAAGCATTGAAACATAATGAAAAAATTATGTGATACAAAAATTGTTTCTTAAATATACACAGTAAGTATAAAAAAGAATAATCTACTCACCAGAAACTTCCAATGGACATTGTAAGTATTAACGAAGGAAACAATGCACTGGTATTGTCAAAGTTAATCTGTCAAAGAATATAAATATCAAATTAGTCTGCACGGTGAACCATCATTTATTATACTATTTACATATGGGAGTTATATGGAAAGCTGCTTTTTCAATAAAAATAGTACATGAAGCTTGAAAAGTAACTGTTTTAAGCAACTCTTAATTATATTTCATATGTAGGACTTTCCTATCACCCTTTTCACATACACACAGACCAACACAACTGTTTTCTGAACTGTTGTCCAGCCAAAGCAATTACCTTTGACAAACCATGCCGCAAAATCCGTTCTTCTTCCCCAGACAGAATTACACCTGCTGTGTAGTGGTTCATTACGTACATGTCCTTATATCAGCTGATATGCAGCAATATGAAACAGGCCCTCAATTACCTGCGACATTGAAGATGTAGAAAACAAATTATATAATTAAACATACAATAATGTCCAAACCAACGTAACATGTACTAATAAACAGGCTAACGTCTCGGTTACGTCTGTAACCTTCGTTCCCTGATGGAGGGAACGAGACGTTGTGTTGAGAGACAGACTGGGGGTTTGATTCTGAGAACCTATCATCTCGAGATAAAACTAAAACGCCAATGGGTATTGGCAATAGCCCCGCCCACACCAGTCTCCGCCCCGTACATACGGGTATAAAAGGAAGATGGCGGCGGTCATTCATCACCCTTTGTGCTGAGGAACCTTAGAGGTGCTCCTTGCAGCGGATCGGCAAAGCGTTGTGGCATGAAGACACAACGTCTCGTTCCCTCCATCAGGGAACGAAGGTTACAGACGTAACCGAGACGTTCCCCTTCAGTCGGTCTCTCGACGTTGTGTTGAGAGACAGACTGGGGATATATCTTAACACGCCACGGCGCTGAGCGTATTACGACCTCGAGCTGAGCGACACTGACTAGGCTAGCGAGTCACAAGTGAGCGGTGCAGCGAGATGTAACCTTCCAGTGAATAGTATTGGACATACTGCGAAGCCTAAAATAGGCATTATGCGATGCCTGTACAGACAGTCACCACGGACAGGGGCGTTCGCCTTGTAAGTGAGGCGCCGTCCGAAGCCGTCGCACTGGGAAAGAACACTGCTCTCCTCTTGGAGAGTATGTTACGGAGACCACATCCTGCCGTACGGGAGGTAACATGTGGAAAACTGACATGGTCTCCCGAAGGAGATCACATGCAACAAAAAAATGTTTGGCCGTAGGGCCAGTCAAGGTGGGTGTGCCACCGGAGGGGAGGTCACAGATTCGCCAACAGGGGAATCAGGAGTGAAGAAATCAACATACGGGACTACCCAAAAGGGGAGTTCCTACGTATGGGGCAATAGTCCTGGTATAGGGGTCCACCTAAGTAGGGGTGACACTGCCAGTACTGGACTTGGTTCTAACAGACCGCTCCGCCCGGTCCGTTACCAGATTGCTAGTGATGGATAGAATGCCTATACTTCACCCAACGGGGGGGAAGTAGGGAGACTACGTAGCGCACTGAACTTACCTAATAGGGAAGAAGGCGCTTTCGCAGGCGTACGCCCAGCCCAGATACCTGTCCTACATATTAGGTGTAGGACACTGGTTCCTTTCGGACGTTCTCACGAAGGTACTGGGTGTAGCCCAACCTGTAGCTACACATGTCTGCCAGAGGGGCGTTTTGGGCCGGTGTCCACGAGGAGGCCCTGCTCCGGTGGAGTAGGCTCTCACTGCGAGTGGGCATGGGTGCCCAGGGATCGGTACGCTGTGGCGCCCACAATCCAATGCGCCAGCCTCTGTCTGAGACAGCCCTCCCTGGTGCTGTCTTCTGAACAGACAAGAGCTGCTCAGAGCTAATGCTCTGTGTGCGGTCCAAGTAGAGGCGCAGTGCGCTGGACACAACACTCGGAGGTTGGGTCTTCTCTCCCGAGGGGAGCGCCTGTAGGTTCACCACCTGAACCCGGAAGGGAGTGTGGGAACCTTGGGCACGTAACCAGGCCGGTATCTCAGAAGACTACCGCCCAATTTCCAGGCACCCATGTGACACGAAGAATACTAGAGGTCCCTACCCTCTTGCAGAGGCAAGCGCCATCAAGAGCGGCCTTCATCGTAACAAGGACAAGAGGCGTCTCCGAGGGGCTCACAGGCCCAAAGGCCATGTAGGACCTGTAGGTCCTAAGAGGGTACGGAGCGCGGCCGGAGTCGCGCTCCTGAGAACCTGGTGACCAGGTAATGTTAACCAAGAAACTTACCCTCCAGGCGATTGTGATGAGCGGCCATAGCGGCTGCATACACTCTAAACGCGGAAGGGGAGAGATTACTCTCTAGTCTCTGAAAGGTCAACACTGACCGGATCAAGCAACTCCGTGGGTTCTCACTGAGGGAGAACACTAGAGCGAGGGGCACCACTTATAAGCGTGCACCCGCCAAGTGGTGGGGCTTTAGGCAGGATGTCGTCACTGCAAGCCACTCCAGGCCTCCTCGTCCCATCTGGAGGTCAGGCATGGAGATTCCAGAGGCCTGGCCTGGGGTGCCAACTGTGTCCTTCCCCTGTGAAAGGTTTCGTCAGGGGAATCGGCCAGAAGGGGCTATCAGAACTGAGAAGTCTGAGAATCAAGTCTGGTTGGGCCAGTAAGGCGCAACAACAGTACATGAAGCCACTCTTCTCCGACTTTGCACAGGCCCTGTGCAAGGAGGCTCCTGGGGGAAGCGTACTTCCGCTTGTCCCGCGGCCAGCTGTGTGCTAAGGTACCCGTCAGGGTACAAAGCGGGAAAAGGGGAATCTGGGGGGCAACAGGATCTGATCCTGGCCACACCGTCCCCTGAGAGCTGGACTGCGCGAGGATGGAGTGGCCACTCTCCGAGGCGTTTCACTGACGAGAGAGCGCAAACGGCTGTCGGGTTCAGTTTGCCAAGGATAACCTGGCCCGCAGGGATAGACCATCCTGCTGACTCCATAAGAGGATGGCATCGGGGCGAGTTGTGGCATCTGCTGTGGGCGTATGTCGCCACGGCAGTCGTGCTGCCCGACCCGACTAGCACGTAGTCCTGCACTAGAGGTCAAGTGCCAAGGGGACTGCCAAAAACTCTAGGCAGTAGGGAATCCGTCACTGCCCGCTACTGCTCATTGCACACTACAACCCTACCCCTCAGGGAGGCGCTTGACACGCCTCGTACCTGCCCGAGTGGGCCTGCTCGGAGAAGGGTCAGATCTGACCAGGGTTTGGGGGTGTGTAGACACTGAGGCGTACCTAACCCACCTGGTGCCGGTGTGCCGCCATGCCAGGAACCTGACTCTGAGGACAGTGCTGAAGTGGCTGCGTGCATCAACTCAAGCGGATTATCCGTCGAGGACGCCACGTGTCCAGGAGCCTATGAAGTGATCAGCGGGACCCGGAGTCCGGCTGACCAAATTCATCCAGATCAACACCTACTGCAGAACTCGTTTGGTGAGCATGCTGCATAAGGGCAGAGTCTAGTTCCACACCGAGATAAGAGGAGCTCCCGCTCTTTTGGGGAGAGCTTGCTCTTTCCCAGTTAACCCGTAGGCCAGAAGGTCTAGGTGCGGAAGCACAAGGTCCCATGACCGCTAGTGGAGACAGGGACCGACCTAGTACTGATACGTTCTTCCTTCAAAACGAAATAATCGCAGAAGGAAGGAGACGTAAGAGTAAGGGTCCTAGGGGTCGATTGCCACAACCAATCTTGTCTCCAAGATGCGCTTCTGTATCAGCTCGATACAGAGAGGGGCGCAGCCTCCCCCCCCCCTTAAAGGCACTGTGAAGTCCGGCCTGGAAAACATATCGGTTAGAGGGACAGGTTCGACCGCACTTCCCGCCATAGTAGCAGCCTCGGCCTGAGCACGGGAGCTTCCCCCTTAGGAGAATGCCCCGAACCTGGCGGGTGCCTGGCGAAAATGGATCACATAACCGAGATGGATCGTCCTCTAGCCCTTCGTAACGGCAGGTGCTGTACGAAACCGGAGGATGATCTGCTTCACTGTGCCAGGGAGGCTGGTTAGTGGCTGACAGAGCTGTCACTTTACACAGGGTGAGACCCCGGAGAGGTTTGACTGCTCTGCCTACTTACCTGCTTAGTAATACCGCCGGCCAACGCAACGTCACGTGGAGATTGCAGAAGGCAGCTATATCACAGGGGGAAGCCCGGAGAGAGAGTGTACTCTCCATCTCTACGGCTCTCCTGTCAGGGCCGCCCTGAGGCGGTTACCCAACAGGGTAGAGGCCTCCTCCTGCGTGGCTCCACATCTCTGACGGGCCATCCTTGGAGGGCCCAGTATCAAAGGGGCCACCGCGGGGAGGCGGGGCTGATGGAGGGCAGGCTGTGCGCAGGACCTTAGCATCCATAGATGGTCGCCACGTGGATCTCCGGGAAGCACGGCCCTCACTTTTGCGTTTGCCTCCTGAGCTCGACCGCCCAGAGGCGGAGCTCTAAGGGGCTTCACATCAGACAGGAGCAAGCCGCGAACGGCATACTCCACGTCTAGTGATCTCAACGTGCATCTCCGCCCGGGAAGCACGGCAGTCATCTCTGCGTTGCCACTTCTTGGGCTCGACCTCCCGAAGGCGGGAGCTCCAAGGGGCTTCGCATCTGATGAACGGAGGTAGCTATCAGATGTTATAACAGAGCACGTTGTCGGATCTTGATCCGATATGGGACGGTTACCACCGCCCATCGGGGACGAGCCAGGTGAGCGTGTTGGGGCATGAATGACCCGCGAGCCGAAGCTGGCGGAGTAACAAACACGGTAATCCCTGATCACCCCCGTCGTTCGCCAAAGCGTTCAACCTCGCCGTGGCGAAGGTCACGCACAGGGAACAGACAGGGTTGCGGCAACATTCCGGAGAACGTAGCCGCTGTGCCCGCACACCTGAGGACAAACCATACGTGCAGTATAGGCGTCGTGCCCGTCAGACCCGAAGATGGGTCTGTCATACCCAAGAACACAGCTTGCAGCATCTCATCATCACCACACATCGTTTCCGGTGCGTGGTGTAGGAACAAGACGGTGGGACCGTCTCTTGGGGAACGGTCAGACGAGGCGAGGTGCGAACGATCCGCCAGCCAATGGCTGACGAAGACGTTCACACGCTCACATCACCCTCGCCCCTCCCCGCCGCGGACGGCAGGGCCGTAGCCAATGCCGTCACGAAACGGGAAGCAGCGAGTTGGCGGCTGAGTCCCGTGGAACACAGCCGCCCGTGACGCAACGTCTGAATCATACACCGCCCGCAGTGCGGACAGAACTGATCCACACGGCCGCCCCAGCGTGCTGGAAACCCAACACCCGGGGCAGACGCTGTGTCCGTCCTCCCTCCTGGATGAGAGTGGAAACTGTGAGAAATATTGGTCCTGAAAAGGACCTGTTCTTTTAGATCTGCAGCTCGCTGCCGAGACGTGCAGTTGAAGTCTGCGCTCCGGAGGAGAAATCCGCCGTCGACAGGAAAGAGATCGCTCGCCGAGGGGGATCCGCCGTCTGAAGGGAGAAGTCCGCTGCTCTGCGTCATAAATCCAGCAGGAACTCGAAAAGATAAACTCGTCATATACGCCGAGAAGGTTCCGAAGAACAAAGGATGATGAATGACCGCCGCCATCTTCCTTTTATACCCGTATGTACGGGGCGGAGACTGGCGTGGGCGGGCCATTGGCCAATCCCCATTGGCGTTTTAGTTTTATCTCGGAGATGATAGGTTCTCAGAATCAAACCCCAGTCTGTCTCTCAACACAACGTCGAGAGACCGACTGAAGGGGAACCACATGTTCACTAGTAACTGTTTTTTATGAGCTCATATGATAATCATGACATGTTTTGAACAAATTTCAGCATGTATTCCTTTATTGAACTACGCAAGTATGAAAATTAAATTCCAACTTTACCTCGCCTACTAGCCATTGGTGTGGCCGAAGTGTATGGAACTCACTGTGGTGGATTACCATAGATTGTCCTTCTGTTTTTGTAGGAATTACAGAAACTACAATCTCTGTATCTCCACATTTCCACAAGGAAGAGATCTGTAGGTCATGCATGTAAACCAAACATGACACATTCTTAAACATAAGATATATTAAATAACACATTGCTATGTGTAATCTCTCCATTTGGTTAATAAATAATAAATAATTAGCCCCCTTGAGCTTCTTTCTGCATAAAATATACTTTTTTTAGTCGTTTCATTTTAGGTGTAACTGAACTTCCACATTAAGTATAACAAAAACCCTCTTACTTGATGATGTAGGCAACCTGCATTTTCTGATCGCTCCTCAGTTCTTTCAGATATGTCCTTTGTGGTCTTGCCTTTGCTTGCATGTCATGCTTCTTTGGTCCTGTGTGACACTTGACAACTGAAGAATGAACCTATCAGCATTGTGGGTAAAAACAGATCATATCATATGTAGTCTGATTTATTTGTTTTTTAATGTGAAGTTTAGTTGTAATATTATACACACTTTTCATCTTTCTAAACGTTTCCCCAAAAGTGTTGTTCAGACAATATGTGGTCCAAAAACTATTTTTTAAACATAACTTTGTTTACACTTATTAAGAAACATAGATGTTAGGATGTATGATTTTATGTAATTGAACTATTTAAAATAATACAATAGAATATAATGTAATATACAGTAGAACAAAAACAACACATTAATGAATTTAGAATATAACATTTTTGGTTTCATGAAGGGGAATGCCTTTCTAATAGGTGTTACATATCTGACCTCTTTTCTTCTGCCGATGTTCCTTCCATTTTTCTAGCTCCACTTGGAAAGACTGTAAAAAAATAGGAGTTGGAAGCATTATTTATGATTTTGAACAGATTTACACATACATAATTGTATGTGTATAATAATATTCAATACACAAATTCATTGCCTCAAATTATCAATGCTATTTTAAGTGTACGCATTGGCCATAAATGTGTGATGGGCCATGCACTTGAAACATCCATCAAGTGTCAAAAATCAAACACTGCCACCTGACCACGGGTCTATCCCATAATTAATGATACTACCTAAAGCAATTTGCAAACCTTTCTTTGAAAAACTCATTTTGAGTCTTCGAATTCCTTAAGCTGACCAGTGTGAATATGTTGGTAGCGAGCCACAAAACCATCTAGTCGGATGAGTCTGCCAGAGGGGGAAATGGATATGTTTCAAATCCCACTGGCTCTTCTCCATAATGCCCCGTGTCTTGTTGTCTACAGTTACGAGAAGGATTAATACAGCAATCTAACAGAAAAAATATGATTAAATACATTTGAAGCAATCTCTTCAGATTTATATATATATATATACATTATATAGTTTGGATGTGGATAAAATTTTAAGGTTTTTGTTGGTGTTGCCCTTAAATCCAATTTTGCCTGTAAACCTTAAATACAACAGATTAACACACCAAACTAATTGATACTAAAATACTCAGTGTTCTTAAATAGTGTAAACTATAACAACACATACAATGTAATAGAATATGAAAATCTCAATTTAAAACTGGTGACTTTGGTAATAGTGGAGTGTGTAACCTTGTTAACAGTAAAATGAGAAAATTGTGTTTGATTCACTGTGTGATTATATCAGGATTACCAACTCACACATGTGCAGTGAGAGACACGTTATAAAAAGCAGTTCTGGAAAAGTTGTGTCAGTCACTATACTAATGATACACAAACAATTTGTGTTTGCTGGAATCTCAACTCTCACCAATGTAAATTAAATACAACATAACTAAACTGAATATATAACTGTCTTTCTGTCAGGATTATCTCTCATATTTTCAGTGAAAGAGTAGCTGGATTTATCACTGTATTTAATATCTGCAAAACCAGTGAAGTTGTCATTAAATTGCTCTTCAAGTTTTGAGAAAACATCTTATCAAAATAAGACATGTTTAGTTTATTTGAAGTTGTTCAATTGTTTGTCTATTTATCAGTGTTGTCTATCTTTAAACCATCTTTAAATTAAATAAATATTATCAAGATTATGTGCAAGTCAGAACAATGTTTACATTTGACTTTTTAAAATACTTCTAATTGTGTTTTACTGTAGACCCCTTAAAGCATTATAACAAAACGCATAAGTTCATTTTTACTTGAACATCAATCATGGTTTTACCATAGTGTAACTGTGACATTTGTAGTTAAACCAAAAAGGGGAAAACCATCAAATGTAAACATGTTTCATATGAAATAATCTCACTATGTCACATTTCCACGTCATAGATCTATAGAATAAGAGTCAGTTCTGCACACGACTGTGTTTAGTTTTGTATGAAGATCAAACACAAGAGCAGTGAAGAGAGATCTTGATCATAAATACTATAGATGACATGAATGTGTGTGATGATAAAACACCTCTATGTGTGTAAAACACTACAAGAATCTCAACTAGACATCAAACACTTTCAGTCTTTATAAAAGTTTCAGATAAAAACACACAAACTGATCAAATCTGCAGACTGACACAGACTTTCTGTAACAAGTCCAGACTGAAAACTGAGCAAAAGTCTTGTAGTGTATTTCAGCCTTAAAGCAGCTGAAGACCGAACTCTGATAGTTTATATCCGGTACAATACCGCCACCTTCTGCGACAATCGTGCAACAATAACTGAAGTCAGACCTTTACATTTATATTTACTTTAAAACATGTTTTCTTTATAAAACGATTTGTTGCTATTTTAAACGCCGTATGTCGCGTTATCATTTAAATGATAATAAACAAACACAGTAAAATGTTTCCAAACATGAGAATCTCTTTTAGCGGAATAAGTGTGTGGCTCTTAAAAGAGCCTTTGTGTGCGGCGGATGAAAGCGGCGCTTTACTTGGAGCTGGTGTACTTGGTGACGGCTTTGGTGCCCTCGGACACGGCGTGTTTGGCGAGTTCACCGGGCAGCAGCAGACGCACGGCGGTCTGGATCTCTCTCGACGTGATGGTGGAGCGCTTGTTGTAGTGCGCGAGACGAGACGACTCACCGGCGATGCGCTCGAAGATGTCGTTGACGAAAGAGTTCATGATGCCCATCGCCTTGGAAGAGATGCCGGTGTCGGGGTGGACCTGCTTGAGCACTTTGTACACGTAGATGGCGTAACTCTCCTTCCTGGACTTTCTGCGCTTCTTTCCTCCCTTAACGGCGGTCTTGGTGACGGCCTTTTTAGAGCCCTTCTTGGGCGCGGGTTTGGCTGGTTCAGGCATGATGCTTCTTCAAAAGTTAGAAAATGCTGAATGTTGAAGAGTTTTCGTCGCTGTGGTATTTATTCACTCTCACATGCAAATGTTTAGCGTAACGGAGCCTGTTGTCTGATTGCGTGTCTTCGTCGGCCGAACCCATAAAATGTGTTTATTGGTCAGCTCATAGTTTGACGGGTTGGATAGAGAGCCAATGAAAGCGTTTCCCCCCCACAGTCTCGTGTTTGAAGGTGACCCTCCCACAAGCGATTCAGTTTCCTTTGTTGGCACTTCCCGCTCTTTATCGAATTTGATTAAAAATAACCTTTATATCTGAATTAACTCTACATTATGAATGAAGTACGTCATCCTGTCATCAAAGTCACTTAAAGAGTTCGAGCAGAAAATAATTTCACCCTTTTATGATTTATTCACAAGCTTTGGGCGTGTTTACGTTTATATAGTTGATATGATGGAGTTTCTTCTTCTTCTTCTTCGCGAGAGAAGCGTTTAACAGAACATATTAATCTCATCAGTTAATAAAGAACGAGATCTCAGAAACAGAACCGGGATAATAAAAAGGGACTTTCACAGCATATCGTTTGATATGAAATAACTTCTGAAATTAAACTCCTCGAGTGAGACAGTGGGTGGCTCTTAAAAGAGCCGTTGTGTTCAATGTTTTACTTCAGAATAAACGCGTTTAACCTCCGAAGCCGTACAGAGTGCGTCCCTGTCGTTTCAGCGCGTACACGACGTCCATGGCGGTGACGGTCTTTCTCTTGGCGTGCTCGGTGTAGGTGACGGCGTCACGGATAACGTTCTCCAGAAACACCTTCAGGACACCGCGAGTCTCCTCGTAGATCAGACCGGAGATACGTTTCACTCCGCCGCGACGGGCGAGACGACGGATGGCGG
This sequence comes from Triplophysa dalaica, assembly GCF_015846415.1. NCBI lineage: Eukaryota > Metazoa > Chordata > Actinopteri > Cypriniformes > Nemacheilidae > Triplophysa > Triplophysa dalaica. The sequence continues at coordinate 28,141,810 of NC_079546.1, read as the reverse complement.
GCTTGGTGATGCCCTGGATGTTATCACGCAACACTTTACGATGACGCTTCGCGCCTCCTTTTCCGAGTCCCTTTCCGCCTTTACCTCTTCCAGACATGATGCTTAATTCAGTGAGTACAGTGCAACAATGATTAGATCCGTGAACGAAGGACTTAAACATGTGCTTATAGGACCCAGTAGAAACACGCGCATGAGGGCGGGACCAGCCACGTCATTTACACGCTTTTTCTTCGCGCTTCTGCCCTCCCAATGCTTTCAGTAAATCTCTTTATAATGTAACTTAAAAAAATCACGATGTTTAAGATTTTCTAAGAAACTAAACAATTGTGTCATCATACTTCAAAATATCTCACTTTGTGTTCAGCAGAAATATTTGTAATACTATAGTAGTGGATGATACTGAAAATTGCTAATATTAACAGAACATTGAAAATTAAGGTAAATGGTTGAATTTTTGGGTGAACTAGCGCTTTAAGCTGATTTTCAGAAAATTATAGATTAGTTAGAAATGATAGACGACCACTAGCCATAATTTGCTTCGTTTTTGTCTTCTAGCAAATTGAGTAAAAGTGTGTTTGAGGAAGAGTGTAGTTGACATGTGATCAGACGCCCCTAAGAATTTAGCGCCGACTAATGGAAGAATAAACAGACGAGATATCTGCTGATTAGAGAGACACTGATAATAATGATCATCATTAATATTGAGCAATCATGTTAAACAATAATATTCATCATTGACAACTTGCGTTACTATTTATGTTTGTGAAAAACGGTGGAAATCGTGTCGTTCAGTTGATGTGGTGGCTCTTAAAAGAGCCGTTGAGTTGTTATTTAAGCGGGACTTAAGCGCGCTCTCCGCGGATGCGGCGGGCCAGCTGAATGTCTTTGGGCATGATGGTGACCCTCTTAGCGTGGATGGCGCACAAGTTTGTGTCCTCGAACAGACCGACCAGATAAGCCTCGCTGGACTCCTGCAGAGCCATGACGGCGGAGCTCTGGAAGCGCAGATCCGTCTTGAAGTCCTGAGCGATCTCTCTCACCAGGCGCTGGAAAGGCAGTTTGCGGATGAGCAGCTCGGTGGACTTCTGGTAGCGGCGGATCTCTCTCAGAGCCACGGTTCCGGGCCTGTAACGATGAGGCTTCTTCACGCCGCCGGTGGCGGGAGCGCTCTTACGGGCGGCTTTGGTGGCGAGCTGCTTCCTGGGGGCTTTGCCACCGGTGGACTTACGAGCGGTCTGCTTGGTTCTTGCCATTGCTGCTGAATCTCCTGCGTTCCGTACAGAGTATATCTGTAGAGTCTGTGTACCTGCTTATAAAGGCTAGAAAGGGCAGCGCGTCAAGGGCACTGAGACACTGGATTGGCTGATGTGTGACGTCACATCGAGACAATGAGCCAATGGCCGCGCGATATGAGTTCAAATGAAACTGGCGGGACATTGCGTTTAAATCTCGCGTCACGGACACAAGACAAGATCATCATATAATTTCTCTTTATCTCTTTATTTAATACTCGTGTAGTATTCCTCGGATCAGACATTTGCACGTTGCTGTTTAACAAAGTTCAGATAGAAAGTTCTTCATCTACAAATCAAATTAAAATAATCCTTTACGTTAAATCACAAGCGAAGCAACTAAGTTTTTTAAGGACAGAAAAGTTCGGCTTTCCCGCGCGTTTTATTTACAGAAATCCGTTGCTACTGCTACGTACGAGTAAACAGAAGCATATCTTATACAACACTTGGGGCAGGTGTCTCACATACTGATCCGTAGAATGAGAGTTCATTTATAGCAGGTCTATGATAAAGCATTAATATAATAATTATATGGATTAAAAGAGAATCCTCGTCGCTCTCTCAGTGATAATGTGGGTGGCTCTTAAAAGAGCCTTTGGTTGGTAAAGAACTGTCCCCCGTTTACTTGGTCTTAGCGGGTTTGTCGGTCTTCTTGGGCAGTAAGACCGCCTGGATGTTGGGCAACACACCGCCCTGAGCGATGGTCACGCCGCCCAGAAGTCTGTTCAACTCCTCGTCGTTACGCACGGCCAGCTGTAGATGGCGGGGAATGATCCGACTCTTCTTGTTGTCCCGAGCGGCATTTCCGGCCAACTCCAGGATCTCAGCGGTGAGATACTCGAGGACAGCGGCTAGATACACTGGAGCTCCGGCACCGACGCGATGTGCGTAATTACCTTTGCGAAGTAGCCTGTGAACACGGCCGACGGGAAACTGAAGACCCGCTCTGGATGACCTAGTCTTGGCCTTTGCTCTTGATTTGCCGCCGGTTTTACCTCTTCCACTCATTGTTGCTTAAGATATAAAATCTTCACGACTAAAGGAAGACGAAAGAAATGTGAGATGGAGATTGTGGATTTCAGCTGTTATACGTGCCTGTCGTTCGCTTATTGGTTGGAGTCTGTGAAAAGTACAAACCAATCATTGAACTTCCCTCCAAACGCCTAAGCCCGCCCATTTCTTCCCGTTTGTCTGGTTTTGTTTCAGTTTTTGGTCACGTGACCTTTCACTACATTAAATCTTATATTTGAGGTATTTTTAGACTCGTCTATTGGAAAACAACAATATGAACAAAAGCAAACATTTATACTGAAACACAACTTCAGATGTTGCGCCGATTATGAATTAAAATGCTCTGACGATCATAACTTCTGTTCTTAATTTGAACCACATTTCTCACTGCTCAGTGGTAAGAGTAAGGTTGTGGGTTCGATCCCAGATACCTTTATATGAATGTATAGGATAGTGAAACGTAAGTCGCTTTGGATGAAATCGTCAGACAAATGCGTAAATGTAAGAACACAACCATAATATCAACACATCACTGAAACACAACTCTTTAGTGGGCTGGTGGTGGCTCTTAAAAGAGCCTTTTGTAATAGAAAGTCTGGAGAAGTAATTTACTTCTTTTTCGGGGCGGCCCTTTTAGGCTTCGCTGCTTTGGGCTTTGTCGTCTTGGGTTTTGCAGCCTTGACCTTCTTGGGGCTTTTAGCGGCTTTCTTCGGACTCTTGGCTGCTTTCTTGGGGGCCGCTGGCTTCTTCGCCTTCTTGGGGCTCTTCGTTGCCTTTTTAGCGGCGGTGGCGGCAGGTTTCTTGACCTTCTTGGGAGATTTCTTGGCGGCGGTCTTCTTCGCCGCTGCGGTCTTCGGCTTCTTTGCAGCAGCGGCGGGCTTCTTCACTGCGGGCTTCTTTGCTTTAGGAGCGGCTTTCTTCGCTGGCTTCTTAGTCTCGACTTGTTTTTTGTTGAGTTTGAAAGATCCTGAAGCTCCGGTTCCTTTAGTCTGGACCAGCGTGCCTTTAGTCACGAGGCTCTTGATGGCGAGCTTGACGCGGGAGTTGTTCTTCTCCACATCGTATCCGCCGGCGGTGAGAGCTTTCTTCAGGGCGGCCAGAGACACACCGTTTCTCTCCTTGGAGGCCGTCACGGCTTTAACGATGAGATCACTCGCGCCTGGACCCGCTGTCTTGGGTTTGGCTGCAGATTTCTTCTTGGGCGCTTTCGCCGGCGGGGCTGCTGGAGCTGGAGCGGTTTCTGCCATTTCTCTGTTCAGATCTGTACTGTCACACTACAGTTGATCAATAATGCGGCGCTGCGCTCTTAAACACTACATGAGAACCATTTAGACTCAGCTCGACCTGTCAGTGCCTCTGTGAGCCGCAAACTCTTGTGTTTTCTCCTGCGACATTTTAAGTAAATATCAGAGTTTTAAAATCATTTGACGGAGTAAAACCAGCGTGAACACAGAGCAGAGATCCAGAGCTTTATTCAGACACTAAACTACACGACAGTAAAGGGTTTATTATTTCACTGTTACATTAAAAACACGACCAGCATCGATCTCTGGAGAAAAGCTGCGCATGAATTTCATGTGATTTGTTTGTGTAAACATTGATGAAACATTAAACATGTTTTCTGTTTATTTAACATACATGTAATAAATGACTTGAGTTAAGTTAATGTCATTCAGGGACTTGTAAAGTGTTGCACACAGAAGTTGTTTTGATCAGATTGAAACACACGAACACTCTCGAGGTATTTGTGTGAATGACACAACGCTGTTTGTGTTACTGATGTGTAAATGTGTTATATTCAGACTGACGAAACGATAGAACGGATAATAAATATGGATTAAACATAATAAAAACTAAACCTTTTTAGCCAGTATTGACATGAAACCGCTCATATATCGAATGATCTAAATTTTTGTGTGTGTGTGTGTGTGTTTTCTAGAGATGGAAAAATTACTGTTTGTGTTGTATTTATCTATTTCTTTTTTTCTTACAGACAAGTAATCTAATTGCAGTCAGTCTTGGGTTCTGATTGATTGAAACGTTAAAACAGTTATTATTGTAATTTTATTTAGTGTTTTATCTTCTGTAAATTCTGTTTTTTGTTTTTTTTTGCAGACATATTGAACACAAGTACTCTTAACTTTAAATTATGAGTCTGTCTGTAAAAGAAAACTGTGAATCGGTCCTGTCTTGATGTCTTTGGCATACAGTCATGGCCAAAATTGTTGACACCCCTGACATTTTTCCAGAAAATCAAGTATTTCTCACAGAAAACTATTACATTAACACATGTTTATTCCCATTGTGTGTATAGGAACAAAACAAAAAAAAGGAGGGAAAAAAGCGAATTTGACAAATGTCACACAAAACTACAAAAATGTGCTGGACAAAATTATTGGCACCCTTAACTTAATGTGTTTGCACACCCTTTGGAACAAATAACTGAAATCAATCGCTTCCTATAACCATCAATAAACTTCTTACACCTATCATCTGGTATTTTGGACCACTCTTCCTTTGCAAACCGCTTCTGGTCTCTCATATTGGAAGGGCGCGTTTTCCCAACAGCAATTTTAAGATCTCTCCACAGGTGTTCAATAGGATTTAGATCTGGACTCTTTGCTGGCCACGTCAAAAAGCACCCAGAAATGGATGGCAACAAAGCGCTGGAGAGTTCTGAAGTATGTTTGGGGTCATTGTCCAGCTGGAAGACCCACGATCTCGGACGCAAACCCAGCTTTCTGACACTGAGCCCCACATTGCGACCCAAAATCCTTTGGTAATCCTCAGATTTCATGCACAAAACAACCCCAAAACATCTTTGAACCACCATATTTGACTGTAGGAACTGTGTTATTTTCTTTGTAGGCCTCATTCCGTTTTCTGTAAATAGTAGAATGACGTGCTTTACCAAAAAGCTTTATCTTGGTCTCATCTGTCCACAAGACGAATTTCCCAGAAGGCTTTGGCTTACTCAAGTACATTTTGTCAAACTGTAGTCTTGCTTTTTTTATGTCTCCGTGTCAGCAGTGGGGTCCTCCTGGGTCTCCTGCCATAGCGTTTCATTTCATGTAAATGTTGACGGATAGTTCGCGCTGACACTGATGCACCCTGAGCTTGCAGGACAGATTTAATTTCTTTGAAACTTGTTTGGGGCTGCTTATCCACCATCCGGACTATCCTGCGTTGCAACCTTTCATCAATTTTTCTCTTCCGTCCACGTCCAGGGAGATTAGCAACAGTGCCATGGGTTGCAAACTTCTTGATAATGTTGCACACTGTGGACAAAGGAACATCTAGATCTCTGGAGATGGACTTGTAACCTTGAGATTGTTGATATGTTTCCACAATTTTGTTTCTCAAGTCCTCAGACAGTTCACTTCTCCTCTTTCTGCTGTCCATGCTTAGTGTGGCACACACAGACACACAATGCCATGACCAAGTCAACTTCTCCCCATTTTGTCTGCTTTCAGGTGTGATTTTTTTTATTGCCCACACCTGTGACTTGCCCCAGGTGAATTTAAAGGAGCATCACATGCTTGAAACAATCTTATTTATCCACTATTTTGAAAGGGTTTTGTGTGACATTGTCAAATTTGCTTTTCCCTCCTTTTTTTTTGCTTTGTTCCAATACACACTAAGGGAATAAACATGTGTATAGTTAAACATGTGTTAATGCAATACCTTTATGTGGGAAATACTTGATTTTCTGGAAAAAATTCAGGGGTGTCAACAATTTTGGCCATGACTGTAAACTGACTTGTTTTAAAGATTAATCTTTTATTAATTAAACTGCTTTATTCAGTCACTATACTGTCACAATCTGAATCTGAAGGTGCTTAAATGTCTGAAATTATACATAGACAGGAAATGTGCTAATTTAAATGTCTTCATTGTCAACTAATATATTTGTATATATATATAAAAAGGTTTTTGAAATGGATGACTTTGACTAAATAATGAAATAGAGCAACCAATAAAAGCTCAGATGAAAAGTGTTGTTTAAAAAGCATCTTATAGAAACCTCAAGTAGTTGATGATAAAATAAATTTCTGCAAATTTCATGCAAATAATGATTGAGGATGTATATAACAGGTTTATAGCAGATAAATAATATTTTTTATTTTATTGTTTAGATTTTTTCAGTCACAACCTGGTCCACAGTGGCCTTTTTCTAAATGTGGAAAAAAATACAAATGAATGATGAATTAAGTGTTTGAGGTGTTGGCAGATGAGATGTGTTTTCAGATGATTCTTAAAGACAGACACAGAATCTGATGATCTTGAATTAGCGGTCAGATCATTACACACATGTGGAACAGATCCACAGAAGATGAGTGAGAGAGATTTTTGACCTTTTTGTGATCACATCACAAGACGTGGTTCATGTGCAGAGCGCAGGGATCTGACGGGTACATAAGTCTGTATGAGCGAGTGAAGATATGGAGCTGCAGAACCAGTGGTGGTCTTGCAGGCCGAGAGCAGAGCTTTGAGTTTGATGAGAGCGACTACAGGAGTCAATGTAACCGAATGAAGAGAGGAGTGATGTGTGACATTAGATTGAATTTCCTCTTTAGTGTGTGTTGATAAGAAAATAATGTAGTGCAATTTCTTTATTGTCATGACAAATATTGTACATTTAAATTTTTAAAGAACACAACTAATATTACCATATTCAATTAACTTCACATCCTTGAGATTGCAGAAGTGTAAACATGTGACAGAGTTAATTAAACTTTAAATGATAATCAGGAAATACTTTCCTGTATGAGAAGAAGAGATGTAACATAAAGTGATTATTCACCCCAAAAATTAATAGTCTGTTATCATTTACTCAACCACAGGTTGTTTGTCCAGTTTAAATATCTTTGTTCTTATGAACATGAAGGAAGAGATTTGGAAGAATGTCGCTAACCAAACAGATTTCATCCCCTATGACTCCCATTGTATTTATTTGATGTCCTATGGCAGCAAATGGGGGATGAGATCTGTTTGGATACTCAAATTCTTCCAAAAAGCATTCTTTGTGTTTAGCTTAGTGTTAGTTTTGGAACAATCTGATGGTAAGTAAATAAAGACAGATTTGTTTAATTTTGGATGAACTATCACTTTAAGTTTGTTCATTATATCAAAACTGTTGTGCGTCACACAGCATCTGTGAGGAGATGAGAAAGAGGGGGTTGGGCTTTGAGTTTGGAGGGAAGTTGAGTGATTGGTTTAAAAGTATTACCGACTCCGACCAATAGTCGACAGAGAGACGGGTAGAAATTTTGAGAACTGCAGCGCAGAGGCTTCATCTTTCTTTCTCACAGAGTAAGTAAACTACCACAGCTGAAGAAAATGAGCGGCAGAGGCAAAACCGGCGGCAAAGCGAGAGCTAAGGCCAAGACTCGCTCCTCTAGAGCAGGACTTCAGTTCCCCGTGGGCCGCGTCCACAGACTCCTCCGTAAAGGCAACTATGCGCATCGTGTGGGTGCTGGTGCCCCAGTGTATCTGGCCGCCGTGCTCGAGTACCTGACCGCTGAGATCCTCGAGTTGGCCGGAAACGCTGCTCGTGACAACAAGAAGACTCGCATCATCCCCCGTCACCTGCAGCTGGCGGTGCGCAACGACGAGGAGCTGAACAAGCTTTTGGGCAGAGTGACCATCGCTCAGGGCGGCGTTCTGCCCAACATCCAGGCCGTGCTGTTGCCAAAGAAGACCGAGAAGCCCGCCAAGACCAAGTAAACGGGCGACAGTTCGTTTCAAACCAAAGGCTCTTTTAAGAGCCACACACTTCTCCGATAAAAGAACGATGTGATTCCTGTGTCTCCCTGCCGGTTAATTACAAACTAAATGTGCACATTCTGCTTTCAATTCATAAACCTGTATTTGATATTAATATTACTGCTCTTGAGAGTTTACTTGTACTCGTTTACACTTATCACGTTGTTTTATCTGAAGCGACTAATCAAATGTTCAGTCAAACAGCTGAAGAATATTTGTAGTCTCGAGTAATGTATAACCGGCTCTCGTAAATAGAAGTTGAGCGCTTGTGTCAGTAAATGTGTTCATGCTGAACTCATGATGCGATGTGTAGAAATATTATGTTAAGGTGCAAATTTCTAAAATAAAGATAAACTTAAAAGTCACGCTTATTTGTAGATTATGTTGTACTCGTCTAGATTAGAAGAGCATGGCGCTAACAACGCCGAGGTCATGGGTTCGACCCCAGGGGATTAACCACACTTAGAAAAAAATGTAAAAGATAATGTGATGTAACTTAAGTCACTTTTGATAAAATCATCTGCCAAATACATAAATGTATATTTACTGATTTACTGAAGACTTTGGAGGGCGGAGCTGTGACGAAAATAAAAAAACATGACCCTCTTTTCACTATTGTGTTTCTACAAGGTCCTGTAGGTACGTACAATATGCCTCTGCAGTTCCCTGTTCATTACAACGTTCGAAGTTTTACTCTGACTGACTAGACTGATCCTTCATGACTTCGCTGCTAGATTTTTTATTTGCTCTTTCAGAGGTGTGTGGAGGATTTACGGCCACTTTACCCTCATTGGCTAGTGAGTTTTTGATTGACTGAAGACAGTGCAGTGATTAGAGACAGATCTGCATGCAGTTTTCTGTTTTGTTTTTTTATGTAGTGCTTGTACTTAAATCACTTTCTTATTTAGTTAGTATTAGCAGGGTTAATAATGTAACGGAGGCAAGGTAGTGAAGAGCTTTGCAGTATGTAAACCTCACTCCCCGGCCTCAAGGACGCTCTAGCGACAGATGCTAGAGACTGCGGTCTTTAACCTCCTCGCTAGAGCGCCCGACTCCCATGCAGGACCAAACCGGTTCGAGGCCCGCTGAGAGCGGTGCGGAGCGTTCCGGTTACACTAACTCTAACGCAGGGTGGGACACACACTTTCAGGCTCTTCCCTCTGTGACAACAAGCCAACGTTGAGTAAATACAGAATTGTTTACTTTCATTTTTACTGGCACAAAAATAACTCCAAACATATTCATCCTCTGTTTTCCAAACAAGCAAATATCTTCTTCAATATTGCTGGTGTTGCTGAACATGTGTCTGTCGCCTGCTTCAACATCGTCCCTGATGTGGCATTTATATAGCGCATTATTGTGTATTGCTGTACACCGAAAGCGCTTTAAAATCACATGAGGGGGGGTCTCTCCTCAACCAGCACCAGTGTACCAGATAGTCTTGTATAACTTTAACATCCTGTCTTGATAATGTCTGCCCTCTCACATCTAGGCCTGCACGTATAACACCCTCTTGCCCCTGTCTGTCTGAGACTATCTCACCATCAGATCAAGCTAAGGGCTGCGGAGAGGAAGTGGTGCAAGTCTAGAGATCCTGTTGACCTCATTAAGTATCAATATCTTCTCAACACCTTTGTACTGATTTGTACTGACATTGTTCTAAGACTGATGTCCTGCCTGTCATTTTAAACTTATGGAGACAAGAGCTTAGTCTCTGTCATCTGTCCTAATTCTGTTTAACACTTGACACTGTGAACCACCAGATCCTGCTGAGTTTGTGCTGTCAGTTTTGGATTTAGTGTTGTGAAATCACAGATGTAGTATATTCTGAAATCTGAATAAATAAGATTTCTATTGATGTATGAGTTGTTAGAATAGGACAATATCTGACTGAGATACAACCGTTTAAAACTCAGGATTCTCTGCCAATGGGGTAAGAATAATAATCTTGAATTGAGTGACTTACTAAAATGTAAACCTTAATTCAAGATTACTTTTCTTACCTCATTGGCATATTTTTTTTTGCTTGTTTTAAACAAACATTCACTGAAAATTCATATGTTTTTACTAAAAACAAGACTTATTTTCATCGGTAATTTTGCTCATCAAGAAAATGCATCTTGATTCAAGTTTATTTGTTGACATTTTCACTGAAAAACAAGAACAAAGACTAAGTGAGAAAGTAATTTTTTTGCAGTACACAGTGTCTCTCATAAACAACTTCACAGGCAATTTTCTCAATATTTAGGTTTTTGCACTCTCAGATTTTTGCTTGTTTTAAGCAAAAATTCACTGAAAAAAAAAAAAAAAAATATTAAAAAAAAACTTGTTTTCTTAGGTTAATTCACTTGTCAAGAAAATGCATCTTGATTTTTAGAATGTTTAGACATTTTTACTGGAAAACAAGAAAATATACATTTATACATTTAAGGTAGGAAATGTACAAAATATCTACATGGAACATGATCTTTACTGTTGATAATTTTGACCCGTAAGATGTATTTTTGTCTTTTAGTAAAAATGTTCCCGTGCTACTTAACGTTTTGTCAATCAGGGTCACAAACGAACAAACAAATAGATTATAAAGAAAAAGATGGGCCCATTCTAAACAAGAGGGGACAACCAAACATACATTACATTTACCACATATCACTAAACACATCGAAATATACAAATGAACAAATACAGCTGAAATCAAAACTAAAGGAAAGGTAACTTAACCAAATAATATAAACCTCAGTGAAGGAATCAAATCAGCAAAGATTCAGGTTTCTACTAAAAGCATTACACACATATGTGTAAAATCTGATCAAATAAAGCTCGTCTGTAATTTACTCTGTTAGTCATAAAGAGAGGATTTTATTCCTAAACTGCTGACATCACTGTGTCTTCTGGATGAGCGTTCTGAGTCCTTCTTCTGTTTTCTGAGAAGATAAAAGTCAATAAAAGTGATGAAGTTCTGCTGTTTGTTTTCTGGATTGTTTCAGGTGAATGTGAATGATGATGATGATGATGATGATGAAAACTCACGCGCTCTTCCTGCACAGATGATCTGAAGAAGAATGACAGTAGGAGCAGCAAACACTGACACCTCAACAATCACTAGAATCACTAGAAGACACAAGAACACCATTAAATCCATCAAACTCTCAAACACTACACATGAGAAACAAACACAAGATGAGTTCAGTGAGAGTTTCACTCATGTACTTATGTAACAGGACACATGGATCACAATCAACACTTCATACCTCTTATTATTATTGATGTTGTAGTTGATGCTGTAAAAAACATAGTTTAGTTAAGATGAGTCATAATGTGCACACACACAAACACACAAAAACACACAGACGGTGGTGAGGATATCTCAGGGTTTGTGGTGGTCACTAGAATCTTGTTTGAATCTGTAGAAGATGATGAATGTTCAGAGACATCATACTGTAGAACATCACAATCATATTTCATGTTTATGTCATTTCTTCATCATCAGTACAGAGTTTAATGACTGAAGTCACTTTGAGTTCAGGACACTCCTGTCAGAGTGATGTCTTACCTGTAAATCTGACAGTATATGTGACTGAGGTCTTGATGTCATTCTTGTGTTTGAGCACACATCTCAACTCTGTGTTGTCGTCTTCATTCACGAGTGTTGTAGTCAGAGAGATGAGACAGAGTTCATCTGATCTAATCTGATATCTGGAGTCTGTCTGTAGATCAACATCAGTCTGATTCATCCACACCAGCTGAAATCCATCATCACTGAACACATAACCACAGTCATATGTAAACAGCCGACAGGAGAGAGTGACAGATGTGTTTGCTCTTATCTCAGTCTGTGATGATGATGATGATGATGAAGACACTGAAACACAAATCACACAACACACTCTCAGTACTCATGAGTTTCAGTGAAAACACAAGAGATAAAGAGAACTGTGATCTGAAGTTAAACATGTGTTCATATAAATGAAGAGAAACACTGACCATGAAGAACATGTAGATAAACAGATGAATCATTTCCATGTTGATGTCCATTCACATATTGTCTGCAGGTGTAAACTCCACCATCATGTTGTGTTGTTTTATAGATGTTGAGAGAGCAGTCAGATGTCAGACTCAGTCTCTCAGATCTCTCTGTGTTATTCTTATTTATTCCTCCAGTAAACACTTCTTCAGATGATGATCTTGTATAATTGTTGTAGATCCATGTAGTTGAGGAGCATTGATGAAGAGAAGCATTAGAGGACAGAGACACACTTTCACCAGAACTGATGAACACATGAGTGTGTTGTGCTTCACTCACACCTGAAACATCAGATGACATCATTCATATTAATACATCACAATATATTCAAACTGTTTAATATTTATCTCTCAATGACAGATAGAGTTTTCTTATTTTAATATCACATAAATCAGAAGATTTGACAGTAAATCATGTGATCTAGTTCCTTTATCCCTTTTCACCAAGAAATGCTGGTAAATTACTGGTAAAGTCATTCAGGTAATGTCCTGTTCACACAAGCAATGGCATTCTGTTCATTTAACGGTAAGACAGAGTTCACACAGCTGTCTCAAAATATCAGTAATATGATGTCATCAAGCGGACGTTCAACTGGAGTTATATTTGAAAATATGTGACGGTTTGATTATATATCTGAACACAATAAATCTTATATAAACACTGTGAGAGTTAACTTGATCATTTTTTAACACTGGTGATTTTTCTCTGAACGAATGTGTTGTTGATGTTTGGGTCAAACACTTGCTCTTAACTCAACACTGCGCTGTGCTGCTCTTGTGTGGGATGGACGGTGTACAGTCACTTTATGTATTTATGGTAATAAAGATCTGCTCATGTGAGACGGCATGTCAAAGACGAAGGGGGCAAACTAACATGAGATGAGAGAACTGCTCCGCCATCTTCTGTTTCTGTGACTGAAGCTGGATACCTTTTGTGTTTCATCTATTGAATCTGCATGAATGCTGATGACTGTGATGATGCTAAAGCAGCCTTATTAAACTTAAAGGAACTATTACAGCTTTTGCTTGTGTCAGTTCTTTTCTCTGGCAAATATGTTGGCTTGACAGAGCCAACATACTGTTTGTGTGTTCTAAGCTTATTATTCTTATTCTTATTCTTATTCTTATTCTTATTATCACTATTATTATTATTATTGTCGTCCCCAAAATTTCTGACTGGTACTCCTTCTAAAGCTTTCAAGCTACATCTACTAAACTTTCAACGAACTGATCCAAAAACCAGACTCTCAAAACAACCAAATTTCCCATAGACTTAACATTGGGACAAACTTTGTCGGCTCATAACTTAAAGTAAGGATGTAGTAACTTGTGAGTTACCACGTTTGAAGAGTCTGGCAGGCTCTATGAGAACATACATCACAATGGGGTGTCAGTTGCACCCCTGGGGTGAAGGAGCCCTCCAAAAACCCCCCTATAATTTTAATGGAAGGGCGTTATAACTGTCCCATGTTGAATATCTTCGCAGTACAACCACTTAGAGACAAGGGGATGGGCTCATTTTACTCAGGCAATAAACCAGTATCCCAGAAACTTCATTAAGCTATGAAGCAACGTCCATAGCAACAAAACATGTAAACTTAGCAACCATATAACCAGACCTATAACTCTACATCAGAACATTGTAGAGACATGGGGATTGGTTTGTTTCATTTGAGGCTTGACAAATCATCAGTTGACTTCTGCTAAGCCACGCACATAGCAACCAAACAGGTAAGCCTTGCGACCGTTTTGCAATACCTATATCTCTTTATCAAAACATCGTAGAGCCATAGGGGTTAGTTCATTTCACTAATGGCTTGGAGTATCATACTAGCAGCATGCTAATTTTGCTAGCGAAAAGGTTAATCAAGCTAACAACATACTAAGCCCGGTTTTTAGACACTGGGGTCACATAATTTTTTCCATCATGTTAGAAGATGTTTAACAATAAAATCTTTCAAATTATTTCAAACTCTTCAGGACAGGCTTTGTCAAGCCAACATAAAGTTTGGTCTCGAATTTTACAATCTAGTTTTACTTCTTTCTCTACAAATCCTGACATTGCGGGACAACAGGGAGATGGAAAACTTTAAAACTGACCTGAACTATATGAGGACAAATGCAGAGACGCAAGAAACTGCAAGCAGAAACAGAAATGTTCATACATACAGATACACTGAAAGTGCACGAGTGACGTGGGCAGTTTGGCAAATACATGAGAAAGTGTTTCCCACTGTTTTAAACCACTTCAGTGCATAAATGTTAAAGTGTTATGACTGTGCCAAAGCAGTCAGTGTCATGCGTTGTATGTCCTCTTAACGGTAATCTTCATTCTTCATTCCCATATCCCCACTTACTGGAATTTGCCGGTAATGTTACTATTTCTATTACTGAAAAATTGGAAGTACCGATTTAAAGTAAAGGTCCTGTTCACACAAAAAAAGGACTATTGACTTTTTGCATCACACTTTTGAATGTGACAATAAGACACATGAACTCTATGATAAATGTGACATGAGAGGAAACTGAACATGTTTGTCAGAATGTCAGTGAGAGTAATGAAATGAAATCGGATGAAATAAATGTGTTGTATAGTTTACCTGTGAATAGTGAAGAGAGAAGGATCAGTCCCAGCAGACATTTATCACTCTTCTCAGTCATGTTGTGTTTCTCTTACTGAGTCTCTTCTCATCATCTACTTATAGTTCTTCATGAGAACATTTGTAACTCTTCCTGTGTTTCTCATTTCCTCTTTTCTCATCGACTGAGTCATGACACTATTATAGACTAGAACACATTCTGTAGTTTAATGGTGATATTTATAAAATACTTCTGTTGTCTTAAAATAATTGGACACAGTGCTCAGTTATGACTTTTGTTGTCAGAGACTTTAACAGGACTAACATGATGAAGGTTTTCTCCAAATTCATTCAACACAAGACTTTCCTGCCCGAGCAGAGCAGACACACAGCCATCATTAAAGCTGATCACACCTCCGTTCTTCTGTCTCCACACACACACAAAAGAAAACTTGAATGAGGTCATCTTCACACTTCTTACAAACCAGAGATCAGCAGATTACCCATGATGCAGCAGACACAGAATTAATAAACACAATAACGTTGTCAAGGATTACATCATTATGTCCACTGCATTGGTAAAGACAGAGTGTTTGTTTTTCCATTAATATGACAATGAATACAGTTAAATATGTCATTTATTCATAATCATGCAAAATTCTTCAGTTATGCTTTAATTATGAAGTTATAACACTGGAAAATAATAAGTAGTAGTAATTTTTTAACACGTTCACATACACGAGATTAAGTAAAAACATGCAAGATTTAACTTTGTACAGATAAGGTTACAGATGAAGCCTAACTGCCAACACTGACATCTCTGTGGGAATAATCGACAAAAGATACTTGATATAAAATTTACTTTATTTTAAATGTAGAAATAAATAAACACAATGAGGATGTTAAAAACAACTGCAGCTTGGAAAACAAGCGAGTATATTAAGAGTACGCTAATATAGATCTTTAGAAGTCGTGATACACAAACAGCGCTGTGAAAAAGAAGGCAATGTTATACGTGCGTACACACACACAAAAGCAGGACATGAGTGAGGTCATCTTCACACTTCTTCCAAACCAGAGATCTGCAGATTACCCATGATGCAGCAGTCACACACATTAATAAACACACTAACTCTGTCACAGATTATATCATGTATGTTCACCGCCGAACCCAAATGACCAAATAAAACCAAGTTTTTGTTTTTCTAGTAACATGACAATTATTACAGTTAAATATGACATTTATTCATACAAAGAAACCTTCACTTATGCTTTAAATATGAAGTTATAACACTGGAAAATAATAAGTAGTTGGAATGATTTTTGACACATTCACATGTGCGCTTGTGCTGTTGTGGCAGAATTGTGTTTCCATTGTTACAAATGACATTAACACATAACTGTTTATATATCTGAGCCAAGGTATCTTTAATTTTGGGCAGTGGATTAGCCAATGAGAATGTGTTATGCTGGTTGGAGCTGACTATTGTCTGGCGCTTTGTGCACTTCTGGGTTTTCTTTGCACACAAGGTGGAGTTTTATTCAACTCCGGTCCTGGAGGGCTAGTGATCTGCATAGTTTGGTTCCAACCCAAATCCAACACCCCTGCTCATCATTTTCTAGTAATCATGAACAAAGCCATTTTAGAAGAAAAGCCTTTAGCAAAAACTCCATATCGGCTAATGCTACTGCCGTTGTCACAGTTGTGTTATGTTTTGTTTGGTTTTTTCCTCCCCTGGTTTGTCTCATTATTAGTTAATTGTTTCCTTGCCTGTTTTCACTTGTTTCATTATTAGTTCATTGTTTTTCACCTGTTCCTCATCATTGTTAATTAGTCCTGCACCTGATTCTGTTTTCCCTGAGTGTTTTCCCTGAGTGTTTTCCCTGTGTATTTAAGCCCTGTGTGTTCCTTAGTTCATTGTCCAGTATTGTGAATGTTAGCTAGTGTTATGGTCGTGATTTATTGTTTGCCTTTTTATTTTATATTATAGTACCTATTTTAGAAGGCCCTTTGATTGGATGTTCTTCGCGACCAGCACCCCTGACAGCCGTGGCTTCAGCCGTACACAGGGAAGGAGACCAGAGGCTGTTTTTTTATGGACGTCAATGGATGGTTGAGACAAGCCGGACTCACTTACAGCATCATCATAGAATTTAACAGTAATATTTAACGATGGCTTTTAGGTTTCAGCAGTTATGTGAAAACTTGAATATATATATTTATTTTGTTGAATGAAACTAAAGTGTTTCAATGAATTCATTTGAAATGTAATGACTTGTGACTGTTGGTTTGGCTGAGTGTAAAAGCAGTCGGGGTCTATCAGCGGCGGAGTCTGAGGTGCGGTCCAGGCTTGCCGAGGGTCTGCTCCAGAGGTCTTTTCTCATGATGGCTAATTTTTTTAGGGGGGGTCATATACGAGATGCAGTTGTGTTGGGGTTGTGCAGACAACAGACGAAGATCTTGCGCTTAACGCATTGGTCACATACAGTTGTGTTCAAAATTATTCAACCCCCAATGCTGTAAATGGTTTTAGGGAATTTAGTGTACATTTGTAATTGTATTCAGAATGAAATCCTACAAGGACTTCTTAAAGAACCATATGCAACTAAAATGACATCAACTAGTTTTGTAATACAGTAGTAATTGTTTCTTTTGTGAATTCTTCATTGACATAATTATTCAACCACTTAAAGACTACCACTCTGAAGAACAGAGGTTCAATGAAGTGTTTTCAATCAGGTATTGAAAACACCTGTGGATATCAGGGAGCAGCAATAAAGCCCAATAAGCACCAATTAGGCAGCTTTAAAATGACTGTGATACTCTCAAGAGAATGGTCCAGGAAGACAAGAGAAGGGTGATTACTCTTCACAGGAAGGGCAATGGCTATAAGAAGATTGCAAAGATGTTAAACATACCAAGAGACACCATAGGAAGCATCATTCGCAAATTCAAGGCAAAGGGCACTGTTGAAACGCTACCTGGTAGTGGCAGAAAGAAGATGCTGACTTCGACTGCTGTGCGCTACCTGAAGCGTAGAGTGGAGAAAAGTCCCTGTGTGACTGCTGAGGAACTGAGAAAAGATTTGTCAGATGTGGGTACTGAAGTTTCTGCTCAGACAATACGGCGCACCCTTAGTAATGAAGGCATCCATGCCAGAACTCCCAGGCGCACCCCCTTGCTGTCCCCAAAGAATAAGAAGAGTCGACTGCAGTATGCCAAAAGTCATGTGGACAAACCACAGAAGTTTTGGGATAGTGTTCTGTGGACTGATGAAACAAAATTAGAACTGTTTGGGCCCATGGATCAACGCTATGTTTGGAGGAGGAAGAACAAGGCCTATGAAGAAAAGAACACCTTGCCTACTGTGAAGCATGGCGGGGGGCCAATCATGCTTTGGGGCTGTTTTGCTTCTGCAGGTACTGGGAAGCTTCAGCGTGTGCAAGGTACCATGAATTCTCTTCAGTACCAGGAGATATTGGATGACAATGTGATGCAGTCCATCACAAACCTGAGGCTTGGAAGACGTTGGACCTTTCAACAGGACAATGATCCCAAGCATACCTCCAAGTCCACTAGAGCATGGTTGCAGATTAAAGGCTGGAACATTTTGAAGTGGCCATCGCAGTCACCAGACTTAAATCCGATTGAGAACCTCTGGTGGGACTTAAAGAAAGCAGTTGCAGCGCGCAAGCCTAAGAATGTGACTGAACTGGAGGCTTTTGCCCATGATGAATGGGCGAAGATACCCGTAGATCGCTGCAAGACACTTGTGTCAAGCTATGCTTCACGTTTAAAAGCTGTTATAACTGTAAAAGGATGTTGTACTAAGTACTAAGATTGAATGTCACTTGGGGGTTGAATAAAACTGATAATGATGTGAGCTCAGAAAAGACATTTGTGGTTATTTCATTATAAATGTTATGTTATATTTGTCTTACCTACACGTGCCTCTTTGATTTAATTGTAAGCAGGATGACTGAATGATCATAATCAATGTCAAATCAACCAAAACAATCAATTTCAGTGGGGGTTGAATAATTTTGAACACAACTGTATAGGCCACTGATACATTTCGCTGTTTACATTCACTTGGATGTAGTGACTGTGTTTTATACTTAATTTATACTTTCTATTCTCCAGTAAGCTTACAGTCGGATGACTGTCGCTCACAAAACACTACAGATGCTGAGAAAAGTGCACACCTGCTGGCAAGAGATATTTCACGCTTGAATGCAGCAGTGGTGAAGTGAAGTCAGAAGATAGAGCTAAATATATTTTTTAAATATAGAGAGATTGTACTCACCTGGCTTCGGCTCCTGCAGTTAATGTGTGAACTAATGTTTACGCTTAAAGAGAAAAGTAATAACATTACATGCTGTTTGACAAATTGGGGCCAGCATTATGTGTACTGTTGTATATGATGCACATGTTAAAAAAGGACTGAGAAAGAAAGTGTATATGTCCTTTCACCATGAACCCATAAAGTATGACATACATGATTTGATTGATCAAGGTCTCCAGAGAAAACAGGAGAAAAAGGAGGAGAGGAAGAACAAGCGTAGAACCAACCCTTCTGAAATCAATGAGTGATATGATTTCCAAAGCTACACAAATGATAAGGTTGATTCGTCACCAAGAACATATCAATAAAAACTTACTGAAGCTTACAAGGGAAATATTAATAGATAATAACCTTTGCTCTAGATTAGAAGTGACCACAGCCAAAGTTGATTCATTGTTTTCTCCTGAAGAATTTTTGCTTATGCTTCTGCAACATTTAGATATATGCAGACTGTTATCTTGATACCTCCGCTCAGAGGAATGAGGGTGTTAAGGTCAGTGATGAATTCCTTGGAACATAGTGTGTGTGAAGCCATTTATGTGTTCATTTATGGGGGAAACAGATGTCAACTGCGATAAACCAGAGATCTTATCTCCATTGTGGTTAAAAGGTGTCGCTGCTTCATGAGATCTGTTTATGTTTAGGTAGGAGATGTGTGTCACAGTGTGTAGTGTCCATATAAGGAATGTACACTGTAAAAAATGCCTGTGAAATTAACAGTAAAATTCTGTTTTTTTCACACAAAAAAACCTGTTATCAGAAAGTGTCCGTAAAAAATACAGAAAAACACTGTAAAATTGTCTGTAAAATTAACAGCAAAAATTCCATAGTTTTTACGGAAAAACCCTGTAGAAAATGCTGTGAAATTAACAGTGAAATTCTGTAGTTTTCACAGAGAAAACTGTTGTCAAAAAACGTCCATAAAAATACGGATAACACTGTCAAATTCTCTGTGAAATGAACAGTGAAATTCCAAAGTTTTCACGGGGAGTTTTTTTTCAACTCACAAACACTTTTATCACCTTCACTTACAGACACCACTGTCACTTTATTTCTGTTGCACGTCTACAAAAGTTCTAATTGAAAATGAACACAAGTTTACATGTTGATGGTTTTGTTGAGTCACCATTATGGTGAAGAGTGTTTGCTTTAGTTGTGGTCTTGAACATTTGCTTTCCATGTGAAGAAGTCTTTCCCCAGTATTGACATCTATGAGTTGAAACACACTGACTCAGGTGGGTGGAAAGTTCAGATAAAGCTAACGCATTACATTATTTGTGTTGGTGAGTAAGTACATGTTCAAGAGTTTAGGTACTGCTTTAAAGTTACTTGTTGTCCTCATTTATGATATTGACTGAAATTAATTAATATACAGAATGTCTTTAACAGCACATCTAACACATGATAAATGTTCTAGCAGAGATATATAGAATATAACAGTTTGTCTCAACAATGGTGACAACAGAAAAAACCTCTAAAGATAAACGCAATGCATTCTGGGTATCATCAAAGCACAAAACTCATCAATGACTCCCAGCATGCATTGCGGCTGTAAGCTTTTCATTTGTTAGTCACCACTGTGACACCATCTTGGTGTCTGAGTCAAAGACAGAATGCAAGCTTTTTAACGGTTCAAAAACTTTTTAGATTGATTGTTGCATGAAATGTAATGTTTAAAAGTAGATTCATTGAGGCGTTTGTAACAAAAAATACAATAAGTAATTAAACAACATCCCAGATAAAGATTTAGTAAATACCTAATCACACTTTCATTTGATGTGATTTGCTACAAGACTATGTTTTATATAAAACAATGTCATAGCAGCACAAAGATAACTGTAAACTTATTTATGACGGCTGAAAGAGGCCAACTAAAGCAAACCCTGACCACAAAAACGGTGACTTTGAATAAACCAATAAAGCATTAAGTCATGGCTGTTATGCTGCAGTCCCTGTGAAGCAGAAGTGATGATCGTCTTCAGTATTCTGACATATTTACAAGATGAATAGAGGGTGTGGCTCATGTTTTCTACTGTGAATTGATTGGATGAATAAAAACAGGATGTTCCCGTAATTTTACGATAGTTTACTGGCAACCACAGCTGCCGGTATTTTTCCGTAAAAACTACAGAATTTGTATTTTCTCTTTTCTTTTCTGACATAAAATATTTGTGGGTCACCACTAAGCTGAGCAAGAGGAGTCTGTGTTTAAGTCAAGGTCAGCAAAGAGACGCTGATGTCATGCTGCATGTTGCTTTGTTTAAAAGTGACTTTAATAATGAATTACAAATAAATAAATTAAGTAAATGTAATGTTATCACTTTTATGCATTTGGACCAAGTTTTCATTTTCTATAAAGAAATGTTGTTGATATAAAAGACTCAAATGTATTAAGTTCATACACAGTTTGAAGTTTGTGCCCTGAAGTTTTAAACTGCAAAGCTGTTTACATTCTTTTCCTGTATTTTTTACAGAATTTTACTGGCAACCACAGCTGCCGGTATTTTTCCGTAAAAATTACGGAACATTTTTTACAGTGCATTGACGTCCATTAAAAAACAGACTCTGGTCTCCTTCCCTGTGTACCGCTGAAGCCACAGCTGTCAGGGGTGCTGGTCGCCAACAACATCCAAACAAAGGGCTTTCTAAAATTGGTACTTTAATATAAAACAAAAGGCAAACAAGGACTCACGAACACAACTAACATTCACAATACTGGACAATGAACTAAGGAACACACAGGGCTTACATACACGGGGAAAACACTCAGGGAAAACAGAATCAGGTGCAGGACTAATTAACAATGATGAGGAACAGGTAAAAAACAATAAACTAATAATGAAACAAGTGAAAACAGGCAAGGAAACAATTAACTAATAATGAGACAAACCAGGGGAGGAAAAAAACAAACAAAACATAACACAACTGTGACAACGGCAGCAGCATTAGCCAATATGGAGTTTTTGCTAAAGGCTTTCATTCTAAAATGGCTTTGTTCATGATTACTAGTAAACATTTATTTCATATATATTTTTCACTTTTTTCAAAAATGTATGTTGTATCATCTTTTAGATTAAAAAAATTATTAAAAATGCAATCATGACCCCTCACATAAAGAACAAATATGCAAACTGCATAATTTAAAAATATGTTGACCAATATGATCACAATGAAACAAGTTTATTAAATCACAAACATGCTGGGGAACTCATCAACTCTCAACAAGGCCCCAAGTGAGTCCAACGAACATCGGGGAGGTTAGCAGAACAAATCAGCCTTAGGTGCTGCTCCATCACAGGATGCAAAGAGTTACTTGAAATATAAAAAAACAATATTGTTAAAGACAAAGATAGAGATGACAAATAGGTTTACACACAGACAAAGAGATGACAAATAGATGCAGACACAGACAGAGATGACAAATAGATGCACACACAGACAGAGATGACAAATAGATGCACACACAGACAGAGATGACAAATAGATGCACACACAGACAGAGAGATGACAAATAGATGCACACACAGACAGAGATGACAAATAGATTCACACACAGACAGAGAGATGACAAATAGATGCAGACACAGACAGAGATGACAAATAGATTCAGACAGAGATGACAAATAGATGCACACACAGACAGAGAGATGACAAATAGATTCAGACACAGACAGAGATGACAAATAGATTCAGACACAGACAGAGATGACAAATAGATTCAGACACAGACAGAGATGACAAATAGATTCAGACAGAGATGAGAAATAGATTCAGACACAGACAGACATGACAAATAGATTCAGACACAGACAGAGATGACAAATAGATTCAGACACAGATGAGAAATAGATGCAGACACAGACAGAGAATAATGAGATGATATAAGAAAGCAAATATATATATTGGTGTGTGTGTGTGCTTCTTACATTTCAGAACTTCCACTGAAAATCCATCAATTTGGAAAGAAGAGTAGCGACATGTGGATTCACTTCAACCAGCTTCTTTTGTACCATTTGCCCTGTTTTTTTAGATGGTACCTTTCCTTTGGACGTCTTTGTTCCTCTTGGATTTATACCTACAAATCGCCTAAGGGTTAAGGAAACAGAAATTAATGTCAGTCAGATTTTATTTGGTTTTAGCTTGCAATCATGCAATCGTGTTTTTGAATTGAACCTTATATATAGTCTTGAGGACCCATTTCTTAGAAAGTTTTAGATGTTCCACTAATTAAAAACCCAACTGAATGCTTTAGCCTGATAGTCTTAAATAGGGAGACATCTAAATTATAAAAAAAATGCTTCTTGAGCTGAGAAACATTGAGCGCAAACTGAAATTGTGAATTTAAAAAGTTTGATGGCTGCAATGTAAGTAAACCTACCAATATCCATCAGGTAACATTGGTGAATGGACAATGTGCGATAGTTGTTATTGACCATTACAAATTTACGCAAAACTTTTGTGTATTTTCTAATGGAAAAGCACCTACTGTCTTTCCTCAACAGATATATAGCATATAACATATGTACAAATATAAAAAGGCAAGTTATGATATTACTTATGTAAAATGCAGGTACTGAGGTTGTTAGATTTCAACAATTACCTCTGAATAAACTCCAATGTACACGCTGCCTCCTCCTGGTAATGAAGATTGAACACATAATATGCTGTGAACAGAGTCGCCAGGCCGGACAGGAAAGTGGGCTGAATGCCCTCACACACCACTTCATCTTCAATTGTGAGCATCCACTGCCCACTAGACAAAGTGTCTCCTAAAACAATCAATTTCACAGGTGTTATTTTTTAGCATAACATTTTTCGCTCTTAGTTTTTTTGCATTTAAACTATATTATAGTACATAAAAGTTAATCTACTCAATATTTTAAACCAAAGTTAAAAAGAGTTATTACAAACAAACTATATATATATCGAGACAGAGAGAGAGATTTATAAGTAAATACTATTTTATACTGAAGTATATTACCATTGTATAGTTTACAATGGTAATATAAATAGAATTTGGGGAAACAAGTACCTAATAAAGTGGTTGGTGAGTGTGTATAGATATAACTCCCCCAGAGTGTACTATAAACCTCTGTATAAAACTTAAAACATAATCATACTGAAATGTAGGCAAAATTAGCCAACAAAACACCCGTACAAAAATGCATAACCTGAAAATGAAATAAGAGGAACATAATATAAGAAACATTCTTAAAGGGATAGTTCACCCAAAAGTTAAAATTGTGTTATCCTTTATTACCTTCAAGAAGTTCTATTCCTGTATGAATTACTTTGTTCTGCTGAACACAAAGGAAGATACTTGGAAGAATGTCAGTAACTTTCAGTTCCCTGGACATCATTTACTCCACAATGGTAGTCAAGGGTGTCCCAGAACTGTTTGCTTTCCTACATTCTTCAAAATAGTACTCTACATCAATGGTGCTTCAAAACTGAAAACAGCAAACATTCTTCAAAATATATTGCTTTGTGTTCAACAGAACAAAGAAATGTATGCAGGTTTGGAACAACTTGTGGGTGTGTAAATCATGACAGAATTGTAATTGTTGGGTAAACTATCCCGTTACTAGAGACAGAAACCAGACAGAAAAACATTAAATCAACTTGACCCATCTTATAAAAATAAATGTAAGTAGTTACATTATACAGAAAGTTTGTGTAGTGTAACATTCCATTTTACAGCTATTATTGTAAGATGGGCTGGGTCTTTTATGATCAATCCAGAGAGGTCACTCAATGCAGACTTACCAAGCACAACTAGTCGTGGGCTCCCAGGTATTGTCAGAGTCGTGTGAATGTCAGCTGCTGCTCAAATATTTTTCTACAGTGTGATATGGCTTTCAAAAACAGGATCCCAGGGGAAGGCATATCCTTATAAACTAATACAAGAATATGAAATATGATTTTTTATTTTTAATTGTGGTGTTCAGCATACTTACATCTGCAAAGAGCAGCAGTCCATCTGGATCCTCTCGGAAATGTGCCAGGATAAGTTTAATTACGAGGGGTCCAACTTCTTCTTCTTCTTCGCTGGACAAGACTTTCTTGACATCATCATTTGTGGGTCTGCTCTTAAAGAAGTCAACGAGCACGTTGCTATACTGCTCCATTGTCAAGCTGAGCTTTTTGTGTATGGTGATATTAGTTAGCTCCTCAAAATGTGCATACATGTGCTTTTGCTGAAACAGATATGGCCATCTGCTTTTTAGGTCTTTGATAGGAGATGTTTGTGTATCATTGATGTGCTTTCTTTGTAAATAGTATGTTTGTTTCATTAAAGCACAAACATCACCCCTGTCAGCTCCACTTTTCCCATATCTCTGGTACAAATTCTCTAAGGTTTGTCTTTTTTCCTCAAGAACATCATCAGAATTTGCAAGGGGTGGCTCAGGCTGCCATTTGGTACACCCATATGTAGCTGTTTGTCCCCTGCATTGCATTTTCTCAGTAGTGTCAGTTACTCCCATTATCTGCCGTTTGCGTGCTAAGGTATTGTTTCTATTAACGTGTTCAACACGGGTTTTTATTTGCTTTAAGAGGGAGTAGTATCCAATTTCATTTTTTTCATGACCATCATCAAAATCAGAAAAGCTCTTTGGATAATGTTTGACCATTTTGGCAGCAACAGCATGGCACTGCGCTTTGCTTGGATTTTTTTCGTGTTTCCTGATCTCATCAACAATAAGTCGAATCATTTTGCGGCGATCAGAAGGGAGTGGTCTCTTTCCATTCGCTACTGCACTGCGTAATTTGCTCGGCATTTGATCCCAAGGAATCTGAAATGATTCATGCCACGTAACTGGTGTGGCTGAAGAAGGGCTTGGTGGGCCAATATCCAAGGTGGCAGTGGATGATGGCGGAGGAATTACTGGAGAAACATTAGTACCAGCTAGATTTTGTTCTCCAGCTATTAAAACAAAACACAAAAATATCAACATGTCAGTGTTGTGAAACTATGCTAACATTCTGATCCATCAAAAAAATCGTACTATTTACAGAGTAACACAAAAATACATACTTTATACATATACATTACAGAATCTCAAAATAACCTTGTTTAAATCTGTCTAGAAGTTTGCGAATCTGGATGGGCGGGAGTAAATCAGACAGGTCCACTCCAGGGGCTCCCTCCACATACTTGAGATCATCCTTGCTCTCCACACCCCAGCTCAGAAGTCTCTGCAGCAACTGTTCCTTCTTTTCTTGAAGAAGAACAGGCAGCGCTTTGGAAATGACTTTTAACACCTCCTCCCCCACAGTTGAAGACATCATTCTAGAGAAGGAAAAGAATGGTGAAGAGCAAGAACTGACAGGCTACACAACTTGTACATAGGCAAGGGATAGTAGTCCAAAAGGTTTTCCTGGCTTACACAACAAAGCCTTTTTGCAGATGTCTCTGAAAGGCAATGAAGGCCCTGATCAATGAGAACTGAAGAGTTATGTCTTTCTGTGATGAAGTTGACATAATCTCCTTGAATTAGAATGGCTTTAATTTTGCCAAACACAATTCCATCATCACTTTGATCAAGTACAAGAAACATATTTTTCTTGTATTTAGTACCTTTTACTTTTGCCTCATGTGAAATCAGTGTGTTTGACTGACAATTAAGGTGTGAAATAGCTTCTCTAATATCATCATTGTAATCAGATGGGCAAAAATCTGTTCCTTTCTCAACCACAATATGATGTGGAAACAGGCTACCAGTACTCAAGTACGCTTGAAGTAGCTGATGCCGTTCAGCAAGAGTTGAGCAAATGTTCTTGAAATTGTGCAACTTTCTAGAACACTGTTTGAAATACGTGTGCTTGCTTCCAAATCTAAGTGTCCAGAGACGAATGAGGGGCCCAAACTGGACTGTTAATTCAGGATAATGGATAAAATAATGGTGTTTTGGCCTCAGAGGATGGTCAGGAAATAGTTTCTTTCGAAAATACATGTAGTCTTCAATCATTACCTTCAAGTAGGCGATCTGTCCGGAAGAAATGGCAGGGGCACAAATAAACTCTACCATTTGTCGCAGCTGCAAAACAAGTTGCCACACATCATTATCAGCTGGGTTGCTTATTTTATCTCCTATTAACACTGGTAACAATCTCAGAAAACACCAGTTCTGAACAGCATGCCCTCCAAGTTTATCACTCCCAGGATTGACCTCACATGGCTTATCATGTGCATCATTGCCTAGGTACCTAAACTGATTTATCCTTCGATTCAGTTCCACATACGTAAATTGTTTCTCAACTCTGACTAGATGTTTAATGCAGAGAGCCAAATCAAAGGACACCACACCTTCAAAAAGATCATGCCCAATGCATGGAGGCAAGCCAGGCTTGCAGACATGGTACTGTGATAACTCATTGAACAGGGAGTCAAATTTGACCCCTTTTTTCTGGTGCAAATCATCTGCTTGGACATTACCTTTATATGACTGCACAGTCCTGTTTGGTCCCTTGGCAAGTGGGTCTGCCACAAAACTTGCTCTATCAATTTCACAGAATCTGCAAAAGAAGTGACTGGTGCTGAAATTTTCAGTAAAACCCCCGATAGCATGTGAGCCTAAATTATCTCCAGCAATGGCACACAAGGTTGCTTTTCTAATCTCACCATCGGGCATTTGGATGCCACTCACCTCGAGGTCTTTGAGACCCTTCAGCAGTTGACCCATCACCAAGTCTTGTCCAAAGAACTGAAAATCTTTCTCTCTGCAAAGGAGAACAAGCTGCATTTGGTCAGTGGTTGATCGATTGAGGCAAAATGTCTACTAAAGTAAGATAGACTGACAGCACTTTATGCTTCTTCTTTCCTGAACCTAATGGATTGACAACTTCAAATGAGTCCTGATAGAGAATCAAGCCCAATGACATGGGATCTGACTTAAATAACGCATTGTCTGCGATTACTTTTCCATCCCAAATGTCCTTAAGGACATCTTTGTTGTGACCTTGCGAATGGGTATACCTGTGCTGCTCCCTTACTGACTCGCTCTTGAAAAGGCAAAAAAGTGTTTTCTTAATTGGAATGTATTGGGCAAAGCATTCATGTCCTGCTTCATTGTTCCCTAAACAAATGGGAACTGGCTCAATGTAATTGAAGCTTTTTTTAAACATGGTTTTCCTCCTCTGATCTGTTTTCAATATCTGAGAGTTGCAAGTGTGGAGAAGATCATCCGTTTTAATCTCATCTACCACTCTTTCTATGTCGTTCTCTGGAACATCAAGTAGAATCAACTTTTCTTTTAGTTTACTCAGCAAATTTGACAAGCTCATGTCATGTATTTCCTGGAATCCTTCAATGAGTGCTTGAATAACAGATGCAGGAAGCAACAACTTAGCCTGCAACTTAAGATAAAACAGGGACAGATTTTTTAGAAACATGTCCTCATCTACATGTTCAGGGCAAATCTCATCTTCAGTCATTTCACTTGATGCAGCAGCCTCAGAAATCTCCTCAGAAAGGACCATAGAGTCCCGAGTGTTTTTTTGGCTTTTACTTGTTCCCTGAACAATAGTTTCAATTAGAATGTGCTCTGTTTTTCTTTTTTGACATCTTGATAAATGAGATGTGAATGTTGACAAGACAGTAAATGTCTTTTTGCACTGTTTAAAATGACAATTTACTGCTGTGCCCTCTTTCAAATGGGTTTTTAGATGTGAAAAGAAACCAGACAAATCCTTACAATGCACAGAGCAACATTCAATGTGGCAAGTCAAATCATTACTGCAAAGTTGTGCCACAGCTACAGGTTGTCTTTCATTATGATACCTGTATGAGTGTGACTTAAAGGCATTAAAGCTTTTGAACACCAAACTACAATTAGCTATGCCACACTTAAAAACTGCATTTGGCAAATTCCTGTGTAATTTCATATGCCTTATGTAAGCCAAAACAGTATCACAATTAATTGAGCAAAACTGACAGATCATTTTGAGACTAGGGCCTTTTAAATACTAACTAATCTTACTTACAAACCTCAGAAAAAAATGCTATCTTGTGGCAGACAATAAAATAAAATGGATGCAACTAGTCTCGCGCATGTAAAATACGTGAGAAAAACCACAAGTGGTTCGTGGGATTTTTAATTAACTTAAAACGGTTAAATGTCTACACAACATATGATAAACTGTTTAATTAGATAGGCTACAAAAATACGTTTAGCATGTTGGCACTGTATGTACAATTTCACACTGCCGCAAGAAGTCGCACTCTAATTCAAACACTAAATCACGACTGCTGGACAGCAAACAAATGAGCGAAATCCCCCTAACGTTAATCCTTTTAATATAAGGATTTATAATTGATATTCAATCGATTACATTAATTGCTAGCTACCTTTAATTCTTGCTTTGAACGGCCTTCTCAACTCTCATCTCAACTGCTGCACTAATCCAAGCTGAGGCGACAACAAAAATTCAGTCAGTGAACGGCGCCATTAAACTCGAGAAAAATAAAGTATTCCACAACTGCAATAAATCAACTCGTTTGCTGATTGGTCACCGTCACGCATGATCAGTTCATTTATTCAAGTGTCATTGTTCTGACAAGATCTCTTGTGCGCTCTTGGTAAAAAAAACACAACATTTGCCAGTCGTTACAAACATAACCACAAATATCTGTAGCAGTCCAAGGATTTTCTAACAAAAAAATGTGGTTGTGCTACGGTAAAAAGTAACTATGTAAGGCAAACTTTATATCAAAAGAGGTGTTATAAGTGTTCACATTACCTGAAATTATGCCGCGACCTCGCTGCTGAAAGCCCGAATCTCATTCGCGCCCCACGGACGGAGGATGCGTAACGTTAATGTTACCAAATCCGGGTCAACCTATATGAACCGCGAATGTATTTAACCTTCATATACTAAGACAATAACCAAACTGAAAAATTCTGAAATGAGTCACTTACCACAGCTGTGTATCTCTTGCCCATATGCGAATCTTGACCGTTGAAATATCCCACAATGCTTCAGTACTAGGTTTGAAATTTACAGCAGTATTCTGTGGATCTGCGTTAAACCGTCACGTGACCCCATAATGCATCGCAGTTTACAGAAATATGCTGTATTGTTAAAAAAACAGTCACCGCTGTAAATCAGTGCTGTAGTTTTTACAGCAATTCGTTATAGTGTATGTATGACGGCTGAAAGAGGCCAACTACAGCAAACCCTGATCACAAAAACGGTGACTTTGAATACACCAATAAAACATCAAGTCATAGCTGTTATGCTGCAGTCCCTGTGAAGCAGAAGTGATGATCGTCTTCAGTATTCTGACGTATTTACAAGATGAATAGTGGGTGTGGCTCATGTTTTCCACTGTTAGTTGATTGGATGAATAAAAACAGGATGTTCCTCTAATTTTACGGTAGTTTGCTGGCAACCACAACTGCCGGTATTTTTCCGTAAAAAATACGGAATTTGTATTTTCTCTTTTCTTTTCTGATATTAAATGTTTTGTGGGTCACCACTATGCTGAAGAGTGGAGTCTGTGTTTAACTCAAGGTCAGGTAATGACATGCCGATGTCATGCTGCATGTTGCTTTGTTTAAAAGTGACTTTGATGTTTTAATAAAGAATTACAAAGAAGAAAATTAAGTAAATGTAATGTTTTCACTTTTGTGCATTTGGACCAAGTTTCAATTTTATATAAAGAAATTCTGTTAATGTAAAAGACTCAAATGTATTAAGTTCATACACAGCTTGAAGTTTGTGCCCTGAAGTTTTAAACTGCAAAGCTATTTACGTTCTTTTCCTGTTTTTTTTACGGAATTTTACTGGCAACCACAGCTGCCGGTATTTTTCCGTAAAGTTTACGGAATATTTTTTTACAGTGTATAATTGTCTTTCTGTCAGGATTATCACTCATATTTTCAGTGAAAGAGTAGCTGGACTTATCACTGTATTTAAAATCTTCAAAACCAGTGAATTTGTCATTAAGTTGCTCACTAAGTTTTGAGAAAACATCTTATCAAAATAACACATGTTTAGGTTATTTGAAGTTGAGCAATTGTTTGTCTATTTATCAGTGGTGTCTATCTTTAAAAACATCTTCAAACCATCTTTAAATTAAATACATATTTTCAAGATTATTTGCAAGTCAGAACAATGTATACATTTGACTTTTAAAATACTTCTAATTGAGTTTTACTGCAGTAAATTTTACATTAGTGCCCGTAATGCACCAACATTAATTATAACATTTTTAATAACTTTGTCACACAAATTAAATTCTTATGAAAATCGACCATGGCTATTTTATCTAAGTGAAAACCAATATATTGGTATTGATATTCAAATTGATATTCAATTTTACATATGAAATAATCTCTCCATGTCACATTTACACTTCATAGATATTTACTTTAAAACATGATTTCTTTATGATAAAACGATTGGACTCAATTCCAAACGCCAAATGTTGCGTTATTTATTATGTCAAATCATGATAAACAAACACAGTACATGTTTACAAAACATGAAAATCTCTTTTAACGGAATAAGTGTGTGGCTCTTCCTCTGTCCACCATAACGTTCGTAGATTTACTCTGAACTACTCGCGCATCATGTCTGGAAGAGGTAAAGGCGGAAAGGGACTCGGAAAAGGAGGCGCGAAGCGTCATTGCAAAGTTTTGCGCGATAACATCCAGGGCTGCCATCCGTCGTCTTGCTCGACGCGGCGGAGTGAAACTCAACTCAACTCACCTTTATTTATATAGCGCTTTTTACAATTTTCATTGTTACAAAGCAGCTGTACATGAGACACATTGAAAACAAGTATGAATTCTAAAGCAGCCCCCCCGGCCAGGCAGATAGTGCAAAATAATATGAAAACGGTGGTTGAGGAACCCAAAACTCCCATCGAGAAAAAAAAACTCAGGGGAACGCAGGCCCAACCAGGGGATTCCAGTTCCCCTCTGGCAAAATCTCCTGCCTCTGCACAAGCTCAACAGTGCTTGCACAACAAGGCTTAATAAAAATATAAAAATTAAGGATTTAAGATTATCATTAACAATCTAATAGCATTTGAAATGTTGTAGGAAAAACAATCTCTGGTCTCATATACGAGGAGACTCGCGGTGTGTTGAAAGTGTTTCTGGAGAATGTTATCCGTCACGCCGTTACCTACAACGAGCACGCCAAGAGAAAGACCGTCACCGCCATGGATGTCGTGTACGCGCTGAAACGACAGGGACGCACTCTGTACGGCTTCGGAGGTTAAACGCGTTTATTCTGAAGTAAAACATTGAACACAACGGCTCTTTTAAGAGCCAACCACTGTCTCACTCGAGGAGTTGAATTTCAGAATTTATATTATATCAATCGAATCGCTAATAATCAAACATGTATAATACCGGCGGTGGCGTTTCGGTGAACTCATACTTTACAACTGTTGTGCTGCACAACTTCTCTCGCTCCAAAAATAAACATCAGCATTATGGCATAAC
Source organism: Triplophysa dalaica (assembly GCF_015846415.1). Lineage (NCBI taxonomy): Eukaryota > Metazoa > Chordata > Actinopteri > Cypriniformes > Nemacheilidae > Triplophysa > Triplophysa dalaica. Next base: position 28,109,336 of record NC_079546.1, on the reverse strand, counting down.
TAAATAAACGTCAGCACGTGCAATGCATTGTGAAAAACGTATAAAAGGATGTAATGCTTTCTGAACGTAATATTTGAGGGGCTGTGATGACACGATCGTTTAATTATTTCATAACGTAGAGTTAAATCAGAAATAAACGTTTTTTTAAATTAAATTAAAAAAAGAGCGGGAAAGTGCCAACAAAGGAAACTGAATCGCTTGTGGGACTGTCACTTTCAAACACAAGACTGTGGGCGGGAAACGCTTTCATTGGCTCACTATCCGACCCGTCAAACTATGAGCTGACCAATAGAAACATTTTAACGGTTTGGCTGACGAAGACACGCAATCAGAGCACTGCGACCAGTTACATAAACATTTGCATGCGAGAGTGAATAAATACCCCTGCGCAGTTAATATATGGCACTGTTCGTCTTTACTTCAACCGAGTATAATCATGCCTGAACCAGCCAAACCCGCGCCCAAGAAGGGCTCTAAGAAGGCCGTCACCAAGACCGCCGTTAAGGGAGGAAAGAAGCGCAGAAAGTCCAGGAAGGAGAGTTACGCCATCTACGTGTACAAAGTGCTCAAGCAGGTCCACCCCGACACCGGCATCTCTTCCAAGGCGATGGGCATCATGAACTCTTTCGTCAACGACATCTTCGAGCGCATCGCCGGTGAGTCGTCTCGTCTCGCGCACTACAACAAGCGCTCCACCATCACGTCGAGAGAGATCCAGACCGCCGTGCGTCTGCTGCTGCCCGGTGAACTCGCCAAACACGCCGTGTCCGAGGGCACCAAAGCCGTCACCAAGTACACCAGCTCCAAGTAAAGCGCCGCTTTCATCCGCCGCACACAAAGGCTCTTTTAAGAGCCACTCACTTATTCCTTTAAAAGAGATTTTCATGTTTGTAAACATTTACTGTGTTTGTTTATTATGACTTAAATTATGACGCGATATACGGCGTTTAAAATAGCAACAAATCGTTTTATCATAAAGAAATTGTTTTAAAGTAAATATAAATGTAAAGGTCTGACTTTAGTTATTGTTGCACTATTATCGCAGCAGGTGGCGGTATTGTACCGGATATAAACTATCAGAGTTCGGTCTTCAGCTGCTTTAAGGCTGAAATACACTACAAGACTTTTGCTCAGTTTTCAGTCTGGACTTGTTACAGAAAGTCTGTGTCAGTCTGCAGATTTGATCAGTTTGTGTGTTTTTATCTGAAACTTTTATAAAGACTGAAAGTGTTTGATGTCTAGTTGAGATTCTTGTAGTGTTTTTCAGACATAGAGGCGTTTTATCATCACACACATTCATGTCATCTATAGTATTTATCTATAGTCACCCCTATACTAAACACAGTCGTGTGCAGAACTAACTCTTATTCTATAGATCTATGAAGTGTAAATGTGACATAGTGAGATGATTTCATATGAAAAATTGAATGTCAAATATGTTTATATTTGTCGGTTTTCCCTTGGATAAAATAGCAATGGTTGATTTTCATAAGGATTTAATTTGTGTGACAAAGTTATTAAAAATGTTTTCATTAATGTTGGTGCATTACTAATGTAAAACTTACTGCAGTAAAACACAATTAGAAGTCTTTTAAAAGGCAAATAATAAAATGTATTTAATTTAAAGATGGTTTGAAGATGTCTTTAAAGATAGATACCACTGATAAATAGACGAATAATTGTTCAACTTCAAATAAACTAAACATGTGTTATTTTGATAAGATGTTTTCTCAAAACTTGATGAGCAACATAATGAAAACTTCACTGGTTTTGCAGATATTAAATACAGTGATAAATCCAGCTACTCTTTCACTGAAAATATGAACGATAACAATCCTGACAGAAAGACAATTATATATATTATATATGCAGTTTAGTTATGTTGTTTTTAATTTACGTTGGTGAGAGTTGAGATTCCGGCAAACACAAAGCGTTCCTGTAACATTAGTATAGTGACTAATACAACTTTTCCAGAACACTTTTTATAACGTGTCTCTGACTGCACATGTGTGAGAGTTGGTAATCCTGATATAACCACACAGTGAATCAAACACAATTTTTCCCATTTTCCTGTAAACAATGTTATACACTCCACTATTACCAAAGTGATTCACTAAACCCCTGATAATAGACTTCAGACACCAGGAAACTTCAGTCTTTATATGAGTTTTCAATAGAGGGAAGTAAGGCTGCACGATATATCGTATTAGCATCGATATCGCGATGTACGCATGCGCAATAGTCACATCGCACGAGGTGCGATGCAGGGAAAGTTTTATATTTGCCTGATATAAAGTAATGAATTCTGATTTATGTGTGCTTTTTTTTTACAAAGCACATGTTGCTTCACGTTTTTGACACGCATCCTCTGCATGCGTGCGCATGGCGAAATGAGCGAGGAACGGGAGAAAAGCACGGAAATGGACGACTTGTTCGCAAAAAGAATCGCATCGTCAATTATTTGGAAATATTTAGGATGATGTTGACCAAAAACAAACAGGTACTTTGTCGGGAGTGCCGTGCAGTAGTTGCCACAACACGCGGAAACACAACTAATTTGTTTGATCATTTAAGTCCGCACCACAGAGCTCTGTATGACGAGTGCAAAGCCAGATCTGATTGCCGTCCAAAGCCGTTATTTGCCGTTATTTTGTCCCTCATGTTAATTCCCTAATGTGATAATTATGTGTCCTCTGTAGTGTAGCGCTCTGTTTTAACCAGGAATACATGCATATGTGACGGAACGAACCACACCTGCTCCAGGCGGGCTTCAAACCGGGTCAGTTCTGCACGGGAGTCGGGCGCTCTAGTGAGGAGGCTAAAGACCGCAGTCTCTAGCGTCTGTCGCTAGAGAGTCCTTGAGGCAGAGGAGTGAGGTTTACATACTTGCTCAGCACTTCACTGGCTTGACTCTGTTACACATATAGCATCCCCCATAACTAGATCGCTTCTAGACGCCAGACTGCACTTCTTCATTCACAAATGAGCTCCCTTATTTTAGGGTAAGAAGCAACATTTATTATTAAACAGCAATAAATAAAAAGTCATTTTCAGGGTTTCACATCGTTTACTTCCCATGAACATGACCACAACATCACCCCAATTATTCTTGAATCAATTATTTATTTTTGGAGAAATTCAAGACATCTGATGAACAGTTCTGTATTTCTACACATCGCAATATATATCGCAGAAAAAAAAACATCGCAATGTACGTTTTTTCCAATATCGTGCAGCCCTAGAGGGAAGATGTTGTTGTATCTTGTACTCGAAAGCGTTTAGGTTTATAACTTTATTGAACAAACTGAAAATATGGCAAAATAATAAAGATTTGTGCAAGATCTTCAGCTGACACTGTGTATATATATCAATCTCTCTTAACAATGCATTGCACAACACACACACACCCCCACTGACCTCTGCTGGTCTTCTGATGTATAAAAATAACATTACACAACAAATGAATGAATTATGTGGTGACAAAAGATGATGCATGTTTTCGAGAGACAACATTGTTGTATTTCTGTTAAACCAGAAGCAATAATATTTGACAAATGGAGAAGTGATGCCTCTTCATAGACCAAAACGTATTTAATTGTATTATGTTCAGTTTTCTTGTGCTCATTTATGAGAAATATACGTCAAACCAAAAGGTATTCAGACACCTTCAACATTTTTCATACGATCACAGTTTACTCGCTATAGTTTAGAAAACAGTAATAAAATATGTCAAGACCTCAGAGTTAAACTGTGTCAGAACTAAACCATGTTGATAATGTCAGGTGACTTTGACAGAAAGGTTTGTGTTAGGTTAGACTCATGTCTCTCACAGGAGTGAGTGGTTGTGCTTCTGTGTTTCACTCCTCTAGCTTTGAGGAGGTAGATGAGATGTGGTGAGAATGGATTCAGGGGATGTAGACCAGTCACACACATCTTGTGTTCCGCCTATGAGGAGCTTGTGGAGGCAGTCGCTCAGTTAAATGTTTACATTAGTTTAATGTTGGCCTTGACTGATCCTTCATGACTTCGCTGCTAGATTTGTTATTTGCACTTTAAGAGGTGTGTGGAGGACTTATGGCCACTTTACTCTCATTGGCTAGTGAGTTTTTGATTGACATCTCCCTCTTGCTGGTTGGCAAGGTGTATGAATCAGCTAGTCAGGTTGGTGAGTGCCTACATGTCACATCACTGCTACAGGTGTAACAGGCTAATTTATGGGAGCAGAAGCGGAACGGTTGGATTCAGATGTCGTAAAAAAATCTTGAAACTTCCCACAGATGTCTTGCTGTGGATGAACCGGTCAGGCTGACAGGTCATGTAGTCGCTCTATGGCAGCGTTGGTTGTCAATGAGAGGCATCTATGGCTTAACCTCTCTGATATTAAGACATCTGACAGTTTTGACACACCGTCGTTGACAGATTTCATAGCTCATGTAAGGAGGTCACAGCACTCTAACAATATCTTTCTAGTCGTGATCTTTCATCTGGAGCTGTGACCCCAACCAGCAGAAAGCTCCTCATACGGTGCAGTGCAAACAGTGAGTGTCACTTTCAGAACAGCCTCTTCCTCTACATGTTCTAGTTACTAACATTCATGTCTCTGATCATTTCTTTATCCACTTCACTGTAACTCACCCTGTAATCTCAACATCCTTCATTCACTCTCCCCACCTGCTTTTATCCATGGTGTGTTCATCCCTCCCTACCCACCATAACACTTTACTGATCTATTCATGATGATTGAATGAATGAATGAATGGTTGAATGAATTAATGAATGAATGAATGATTGAATGAATGATTGAATGAATGAATGAATGAATGAATGAATGAGGTATTCATATAGTGCATTATTGTGTTGGCTTGACAGAGATCTTTGATCTAATCTTCTTCTTATTATTTTTATTATTAAGCTTTCAAGAAACATCCACCAAACTTTCCACAAACCTTCAAACTGGTCTGAGTTGAGTTGCTATATCTTTTTAAACTGATCCAGGTTCTGGTTTTGGAAAACCGGACTCTCAAAACCACCAAATTTCCCATAGACTTAACATTGGGAAAAAAATTTACGGCTAATAACTCAAAGTAATGATGTTATAGAAACTTGTGAGTTACCACGTTTGAAGACTCTGGCAGGTTCTATGAGAACATATATCACAATGGGGTGTCAGAGCCCCCCAAAATCCCACCTATGCTTATAATGGAAGAGGAAATATGCCCATATATGGCGTTATAACTGTCCCGTGTTGAATATCTTTGCAGAACAACCACTTAGAGACAAGGGGGTGGGCTCATTTTACTCAAGCAACCAATCAGTATCCCAGAAACTTTATTAAGTTACGAAGCCACGCCCATAGCAACCATTTATAGCAACCTAGCAACTGCTCCCATAGACTCCCATTATAAAATGTCCAGATGCATATCTTTGCAGCACAGTGTCGTAGAGACAAGGGGGGGGGCTCATTTGACTAAGGCAACCAATCAGTATCCCTGAAACTTCATTAAGCTACGAAGCCACGCCCATAGCAACAAAATATGTTAAATTAGCAACCATTTAACAAGACCTATAACTCAACATCAGAACATCGTAGAGACATAGGGGATTGGTTCGTTTTACTTAGGGCTTGACGCATCATCAATTGGCTTATGCTAAGCCACGCCCATAGCAACCAAATAGGTTACCCTAGCAACCATTTAGAAATGCCTATATCTCTGCATCAGAACATCATAGAGACACATGGGTTGGTTCGTTTCACTCATGGCTTGGAGTATCATACTAGCAACATGCTAATTATGCTAGCGAACATTCTAATCATGCTTACAACATACTAAGCCCGGTTTTTACACACGGGGGTCACATTATTTTTATCATTATTTTAGAAAAAGTTGAACAATAAAACCTCTCAAACTATCTTTGTCAAGCCAACATAAAGTTTGTACTCGAACTTTACAATCTAGTTTAATTTATATTATTTTACGTACTGTATTGCTAATTAAAGTATATAAAAAAGCTAATAAAAGTCGCCTGTTTTAAATTTGGATTTTTTTTATATTCTATTACATTTGTATGTGTTGTTATAGTTTACACTATTTAAGAACACTGAGTATTTTAGTATCCATTAGTTTTGTGTGTTAATCTGTTGTATTTAAGGTTTACAGGCAAAATTGGATTTAAGGGCAACACCAACCAAACACTTTAAAAACACTTGGAATGCACCATTGAAAAGACTTACATTTAAAAAATCTCATTTTGGAAGTATTCATATATATATAAACGTATTATTCATGTTACTCATGTTAAGAACTGGATGTGCTTATTTTTCTTTGTTACTCTGAGTTATAATGCTGTATGTTATTAAATTATATTTTAAATATACTAATAAAGCTTATGATAACAGTCAATGAATACAACATCTGAGTGACACAGTCGGTGTAGGGATTTTTATTGTCCACCAGATGACGAAGTAGAGCACTGTGACAAAAGCTTCGAAGCACCGATGTTACTGAGAACCATAATGTACAAATAAACAAGTTTTAAGAATCAAGTGCCTAACTTAAGAAAACACTGATCAACATTTTCTGAAAAGCAAAGATCTGTTCCTTTAAAAAAAAGCTTTTGTATACATATATGACAGATAAAGTGAAAGTGGTGTCTGTGATAAGTGAAGATGTTAATGGTGTTTTATTTCATTCTCTGGTGAGATCTTGACAGATTTCATGAGTTCATCTGTTATTTACACTTGATGTTCATCTAAAGTTGTGTGACTGTGAGTCAGTTGTAGTTGTTGTGTTTTGTTTATCTTTTCTTCAGTGATTCTGTTTGTTATCAGTAAATGTTCATCAAGGATCTTCACTTTATTATTCACTCTCATTAATCTTTACTGTGTAACGTAACTCAAAAGCAAGATGACTGTTTCACATAAATCTACTGTAATGTTAACAATAAATACAATATTTAGTAAAATCTTTTGAAAGATTTTACTAAGATTTTTACTAAGATTTTACCTGTCAATTATTTAACAGTGTGGGTGAAGAACAATCGAATGTTGAACAAGTGTCAACCAAATGTGGGATACATACTTGTATCTACATTATAATGTGTGTTTGTAAATATTTATGTTTTATTAATGTGTGTTCTGAGCCTGTTTAAATTATTACTGTAACACACTGAGTTTAAAACAGTGCAATACCGGCCTCTGTCATAAGGGGGCGCTTAGGTGTTGTCATGGTGACGTGTGTGTGTTTACCTAAGACGCTGTCAGCCGCATCTGAAGAAATACACAAAGTGTTTATTGTGTTTATTTCTCATGAAATTTCAGGTTTTATTATAATAGTAAATATGTTTTTACAAACATTCATGTTATACCGAGTAAATTAATGTTTTTTTTATGTGTTTGGTATTAAATAATTTAACTTACTTACTGTGGAGAAATATTGATATTTGTATTGTGTTGATTGTGAATCTTAAATGTTGACTGTTAATAGAAACATCTGTAAGTTAACTTATGTATTTCTGTAAAATCTCTTCAGGTAAAAGGGCTCAAACTTGTATATATTGTGTTCAAGTTAATAAGAAAAGTGTATATTTGATACAATGGATGTTTTAGTCACATGAGTTGGGGTTGTATTTCAGCTCATATTGATGTTAAATTGATGAATATGTTAATAGTTTATTTTTTATACAGAAAACAGATTGTCTGACTAAAGAAACATTTTAATGTGTTGCTGCACAAGGAAGAGATTTATGAACAATGTAATGTCGAGTTTTAAATACAAACTTTATTTTTCATATAAACATGTAGATTATATATGTACTGAGAATCACTATTCTTGTTATTTTAAGAATATGTTAAGAATGAAACAGATGAACTGAAGAGAACTGATCATATGACTGAACTGTTTAAATATGTTAATAAACAGACGCTGTCAGTTGATGTTGTTGATGTTTCTTCAGTGATTGTGTTTGTTATCAGCAGGTGTTCATCATTAATGATCAATCATCACTTGTAATGTGAACTCAATTGATTATTTAACTGCATGAATAAATGAACATTTCACACCAGAAAGACTCTGCTTCAGTGTAAGTTTAACACTAATAGGTATGAACTCATTTTTACACCAGAGACTTTACTGTGCAGTGATCGTCCAGTGATGGGGATTGTTCTGAGCCCACTTTACAGGCTTCTGTTTATGTCCAGTTTACATAACCGCTTTATTAATGAGTAAAACATCAGTAAAATCAAACACACACAATAACTATATAAAGGACTATAATCAACAATAATTATTTCTGTTTCAATCTTCAGTAATGAATGCGTGTTTTCTATATTTTTAACATCCTAAATCATTTAGATCCTGCATGTATTGCAGTCATATATTTCAGTGTTTGTTGAATTCTAACAAAAGCAAACCTTTATAAAGTCTGAGATCATGATAATAATTAATAATTGAATAAAAAATATCCGGGTTATTTCAAAACACATTATTTTCATACTTTTCTAAAATTTACAAACATTAGTTTTGTGTTGCTTAAACTAAATATGAAGTAGTTTTATCTCCAGTTCATTTTCTCCAGTTCAAAAATAAAACATCTCTATACGGAATTTAGGAGAAAAGTTGTCAGAATTTTACAGAAATAAACAAAGATTATTATTTACCAAAACACATTCTTATCAGAATTATTATTTTTTAATTCAAAATAAAGCTTTTGGGGAAATGTTTAAAATTCACAAGCACCACATCAGAAGGAATTTCCTGTGAAAATTAAATCATCTTAAAGCTTCTGTTAATGTCAAAATTGTTAAAAAAAAAACTAAGATTACATTATTTAAATAAATGTTAATGGAAAACGTTGTGGATTAAATAACACATGAAATGATTTGAATGAAACATTAAGACCACCACGATCATGCAGAAGACCACAAACTATGTTCAAGCTTTAGGTGTTTATTTGGGATATATTTGTCTCCTCACATAAGTATAATTGTGTTACGAATATTATATTTTTATCTAATAAAGGACCCCATTAAAAACATTCACTAATATAATTCTGTTATTCAATTATTCAGTTATTAAGTTTGCAGATGTTTTTTCCAAATTATGAAGTAAACAAAAGACCCTTTTAGTGTAAACGTCACACTTACGTCACAGCATTAGCTGGAGGAAAAACCAAAGGAAAACTGGAGGCGGCAAATACAAACCAGCACAGAGTCGACTACACAAAATATACAAATATCTTATTGTGTTGTTGAGAGACAGAAGCGATTGATGAGACTCAGAAAAACATCATTCAACAATATGTTTAACATGTTTTATTATTTATTTATGTGTTGGCACAGTTCACTTAAACACAAATATTTTCACAGATCATTTTGTCTATTCAGTGTTTATAAAGAAGCTTTAATTTATATTCATGTTCTCAAACAACCACATGATTCAAAACAGTTTTTAAAATGTTGAATTACCCTTCACACATGGTTACTACTATATATTGTGAATACTACTACTGTATGTTGTAAAAGTTTTGATCTAAAAGCATTACATGTTCAGCTGCTACAGTCTACACACCTCACCAAACACAAACACACAAGATAAAACACACAGAATATAAACATTTAACTCACATTGTCACATGTCATTGTGTTAATCTGTAATCATTAGATTGTAGTTTAATAGATTGTCACGCTACTATCACTATAATATCATTAATAACACACATCTTCAAAGCTGAATTATAAGATCAATCAAGAATAACTAAATATATTTGACTGGATAACAAAATAATGAGACTAACTGAAGTTATTATAAACGTTTACATGTAATTGCAAATCCTATGAAGCATGTATTTCAAAGTTTCTCTCAAGTGATGAAAATGACGTCTTTAAACACAACGACTGTGGTGTGATCGGTCAGAAGTCTGAACACACTTTTTGTTCCTCTTCATCTTCATGTTTTGGTGTGAAAACATTTCCATCAGGCTGCACTCTCCAGGTCACTGTTGTGTCATTGTGTACGCCCAAATCTGTCAGTTTCTGCTGAATCTACACAACACAAACAATCATGACACACACTCTTAAGCCCATTGCACATAGAGTCCAAAATTTCCGCACGTTAAAAAAATCAATATGACCTCACGTTGTGTCAATCACATTTACACACTGCCTCTGATATTTTTGTCCGTCATAAAATAAATCAGACCGGGTCGCTTTTCTGCGTTTTTCACATCCGTCAATCATTTTGAGTGTCCTTTTATAACAATTCAGAGACACCAGACAAACGAGAGCCAGATACTAACAAACAGATCTCATCTCACATTTATGGACATAATAGCAAACATTCTGTAAATACTACAGGAGTCAATGTGGGATGAGATCTGTTTGATTACTGACATTCTTCTAAATATCCTCATATGTGTTTAGCAGAACAAATACATTTAAACAGGTTTGGAACAATCAAGTTTTGTGGCATTTAAAGAAATCGTCTGGTACACTTACATCTAGCGGTTGATCTACCTCAGCTTTCTACAAGCGTTCATGAATCTAACAGAGATGAACAATCAAATGAAAGAAGGCGAGAGTTGCTTTCGACAGAAGTCCAGCTGAAGACCCACAGTTACTCATTTAACACAATCCAGACCAGCAGTCTCAGGACAGAAGGTGTTTTCTGACAAAGTCAAATGTATTGACAGGATGAAGGAGAGCAGAGTGAGTTCTGACCAGTGTTTGTATATGTTATGAAAAATGAATGTATATATTTGACATCAAAAGTCTATACTTTGAGTGTTTTTTACAAAATGAACAGATATTGATTATGTAGATATTATAAACACTAAGTAAATATTATATCTAATAAAATAGAAAGCACTATGCAAATAACAACTACATTAAAATGTATCTTATGTATTTTGTAGCGATTTCAGATATTGTACATAACACTCAACAAGATCTATATGACAATAAGAACATAGTCTACAAAAACTGTTGGTAGCATGATCTGGACTAAACCATATCTGGGTCGCCTTCATTTCCGGTCTGAGACTGGTGGTCTGGATCGTGTGTCCTGAAACGTGTGGTGCTGCAGGATATATCTCCCCAGCTCAAGGTCAGTTTAACTGTGAAAGAGCGCAATGTAAGTAGACAAATGTTTTGTTATAGAAATGTCACGGGTAGTTCAAGAGTCGCTTCTTAAAATGTGTGCAAAACGCCGGCTGTTTCGCTTTCTTCCTCTTTCCACATCACTCGAGCACAGTGCCTGCGAATGTTAAATGTCGAAGGTAAAATCCAGTCTTGTAAACTAAAAAACACCGAAAAGCATTTAAACATTTCAGGTCATGTCAGTGTGACAAGACAAAAACATGATTTAGCGTGAAGAAGTGAAGGTCTGGACATGTGTCTTACTTAAGTGTGTAAAGGTTGTGGTTAAAACAGCCATTTCACCTGGACAGACATCACTTAAATGAATATTCTCGCTCTGTAATTCTGTTTAAATGTTACCTGTTTTAAATAATAAAAAAAAAGTATCTGCAACTTTTGTAATTTGATGTCTATTTTATTTGTCAAAAAGTTAAAGGGATAGTTCACTCAAAACTGGACATTCTTTTATCACTCATTTACTTTCATGTCATTTCTAACCCAAATGTTCTTTCATGAAACATAGATTGTATAATATTTGTTGAACATGAGTTTACTTTTTTACTGATGCTGATAATAATGAAAGGACACACATGGTTATCTGTTAGCTATTATTATCTAATTTAAACTGTAAAAGTCTTAAAATGCACATATATAGATCAATGAAGTCAGTGTACCGCCCTGATGTCTCTTCATGTGCCTGTAGGCCAGGATTGATTGTAGAATCTTTTCTGTGTTATCACTCATTTCTGATATGAAACTTCACAATTTGCATAAAACCAGGTTGGAAACCAGACTACATTATAACACATAAAGCTGTGCCGCTTTAAAAATTGGGCATGAATGAACAGTAAACCCACTTCTCCAGACACCACTACACCACTGATGGTGTTATTTAACTGTATATGTCATGGATGTAAATGTAAAGCTTAAACATATTTTCCTTCTTGTTGGTAGTTTGAATTGAAAAGAACCAGTAAAGTCAGTGAAGTCACAAGACTGCTTTCTGGAGTTCTCTTTGTTTGTATCTGTAAACTCTTTTCTTAAGTAACGCACTGGTGACAACACAATAATCACAGTGACACACTAATACTGAGGTCACACTAGACTTGAGCACGTCTAATTCCTTCAGACGATGTGAAAATGTGTCAGTTATTCATCCGTTTTACATTTCAGTACAGAGAGGTCACGCTGTGATGTTTTGATCTTCTATTGGTCTCACACACTCACGTGACATGAATTCACAGGTCAGAGTTCACCAAACTTGAACTTTGAAACACAGCAAAATGTTAAATATCTTCTAACAAATTTGCATGCGTATGGAAGTCAATGAAATGAAGAGTCAAGTGTGATTGTGTCTTAATGCAGTAACAAACATGTTTGAGTGAGTCTGAAAAACTATCTGTGTGTCAGCTCATTGTGTTGTGTAGGACTCACTTTCAACACAAATAGTTGAATACTCACCGACTGTAAGATGGTCTCCATCACTGCAGGATCATTGACATTCTGACCAGATTTCAGCTCAAATCTCACAATCTGTTTCTTGGTCTCTGGAAGATTAAAAGCTGTATTTATTTTCAACTCATATAAAGTGTGAAGAAAACAACATCACAACAGTTACACAAATCTACAGTCAATCTTTCTAACGCAACAGCTGCATGTGTTCAACTCAAATGGAATCATTTGTCAACTTCTCATATTGTTTTCCTAGCAACTGTTCTTTATGATACACAAAGGAAAAGTGAATAAATAATAATCATTAATTCATCATATTGTCTCCCGAGTGTTTCTGCTGGAACTTCCACCAGCCAAAAAAAAACAGATTAAGAAAATCAGAGCTCATATATAAATGTTTATTATGAATATTTATTTAATTGCTCCTTCTTTACTTCTTCATCCTTCAACGTTTTAACCTAAAATACATTTCAGAAGAACAAATCAGATCAATACAGTAGAACACTAACAATATCTGCACATCTGACATTAAAACAGGATTTTCTTCTCTTGTGCTGCCTTGTTGTTCGAGGAGACTTTCTTATTACACTGAGATAGTTACAACAGACAAGTCTCAACACATTATTATTATTTATAAAACGGTCAGTTCTGGTCTTTGATTCTGATTGGCTGAGTCCAGTTCTAACCTGTTATAAAATACTTTTTTTTGTAGATTTATAATGGCTGACTGCACTTCATAGCCTAAATATATATTTTTTTGCTTTATTTTATGAAACTTTGCTACACATTTTATAAAAGCAATAAGCCGTGCAAAGCGATGGGTTACAGTGCATTTTAAAACTTATTTCTTTATTAAACCCTGATTGTTTAACATCAGATGATTATCAATGTGACTGTTTTTCATCAGTTTTGTCTCTGATGTTTATTACAAAATTGAAATCAACATTTTCAACAGTACATTTGTGGTCAAGCTATTTATTTTGACTATCAACAGCTATGTTTGTTTACGTCTCTTCTCTCATTCTGTGTATTTATGATGTTTGTGTTGTGAGTAGTTTATGATCACACATAAAAACTTACGTGTCTTGCAGATGAATGGAAAAGTATTTGAACACAGTTGATCATCTATAAGACCATCAGGACGTATAACACCACAAGGTTGGTTCAAGTTCCTCAAGTCAGGTTGTCCAGTCATCCAGTTAATGGAGGACACGTCCACAACATTTATATCATCTGACCACTTCCATGAGTCTCTGAACAGACCAATCCATGAAGGAATAATGCCTTCCATTGACATCTTCAACGTCAGTACTTGATTCTCAATGAGATTGTGAATGACGGCCAGATCTGTGTAATGTTGTCTGCAGTAACTCTGAGCTTCATGCCAGGTCACTCGGATATTAACAAAAACAAACCTGTCAGCTTCTGTTTCATTCTCTGAAGAAAGATGAGATTGAAAAACACCATTAGAGAACAACTTCAAAGAAATAAGATTTTCATGTGAGTTTAATTTACTTTTTTACGATTCATTTGCATCTCATAGTTTAGACAGACAGACAGACACAAAGAATCAGTTTATGAATCTCAACACTGGTGACGTTCAACAAACTATTCATATCAACAGATCAACACTCAACATCACTAAACAAGCTGGACAATTGAATTGATCGGTTTTGATTATTTGATAATTATCTTTAAGAACTCTGTTAGGTAGACCGGTTCTTATCTCACAGAGCATGCTGCTCAACTTCTGGTCCAGACCTTTGTAATCTCTCAGCCCATTCGCACCAATTGCATATAAATAACACGCGCTGTGCATTACCGTACAATACGGACGCCAAATTGCGATTTTGCGTGCATATGATACGCCAATTAGCGTGTTTGCATATTAAACAGCAATTTGTCTCATTACCCTGTCCCCTAACCAAAACTCTAAACCTAATGTTAGCGTCCGTGCATATTATAACCTCTACCCTAACCCAAACCCTAAACCTAACCTTATTATTTTAATTATTTCAGTGTTTCCTCTTCATGTACGTTTTAAAATGGCTGCTCTCCACCCAGGTACAAGCAAACATTGGCGTGCAAAATCGCAATTTGGCATCCGTATTATACGGTAATGCAACAGCGTGTTATTTATACGCAATTAGGTGCGATCAGGTTAAATCTCTAGACTGGACTAGTGATGATTGATCATTAATGATGAACACCTGCTGATAATGAACACAATCACTGAAGAAAACATGAAAAATAACAAGTCACCATAATAGTGTTTATTGTTTCCTTTAGTTCCTTTTACTTGAGTAAAAGTACAAAAGTATTTGCCTTCAAATGTACTCAAGTATCCAAGTACTATTATTTTTATTAAATAAAATAATAAAATATATTTTATGTGCTTTTCTTTTAGCATGTCATAAGAAATACAGAGTAAATACAGAGTATATTATTTTCAGCATAGGCTTAGTTAGATCAGTCTTTGGAAGCTTTTGAAAATAACAATACCTGTTAATAAGGAGCAATCCACTCCACCAGTCAACTGTTTTAGCATCATACATTCACCAATGCAACATTTTCTTATAATATAATCATTGTGTTCCCAACTTGTAATAATTACTTTAATAAGCTCATTGTTTCCTTCTTTAAATTAATACATGATGTTAGCTATAAAAGCATGATTTGTATGATCTTAAAACTGTACATTTAGATAACTTAGAAAGTCACCTCTGATAACAGATCACTCAAAATATTTATGTAGACAAATTCAAGCTGCTTTGAAACTATATATATTGTGAAAAACGCTAATACAAGTAAATGTGAATTGAATCGGTGCAGCCTAGTCAAAATATAATTCATTTAAATTCCAACATAAATTCGATTGATTCCCATTTCACAATATCAGAGCACTCAGCTTGAAAAGTTTCAAATTCAGATATGAAATAAGCTAAAACAGATAAGTTTACTTTGCTGACGACGTGTACAAAGTTCATGGTAGCGTAACAGTCTATATTTTAACCAAAATGTGTTCTGCAAGCTACTGTTAGATTTATATCTCTTTATTTTAAATGAGTGAAATCAAAATGTCTTACCTCTATGTGTTTCCTTAGATTGGAAGGAGAATTATTGTATGAAAAGTTGTACAGGACCGAGGCAGGCAGAGAAGGCACTTAAAAATGAAAGACTCGTTCTTCTTTTCAACGATTTCAAAACAATCGCGTAAATGAGGCCTTGGGTTTTGTGGCAAGTTAGATTCTGCAGTTTCTTCCATGAATTCACTAAAGACAATAGCAGTCGAAATGTTATGTTGTGCAGACAGTTACACTGAATCTGATGTGTTTAATCGTATGTTCGCGCTAAGTAGATAACGTGACCAAGGCGACAACACGGACAAAACAAAACAAATTCAAAATAAAGCGCGTGATGTACTGTGATTGGTGTCTCGTTTTACCAGTTAAGTTTTTACTGACTTATAAATAAAAAGGAACGACTGATTTTGAAAATGTAGTAAAGTAAAAAGTAAGATATTTGACTTTGAAATGTAGTGGAGTTAAAGTAAAAGTCTCCCAAAATTGAAATACTTGAGTAAAGTACAGATACACAAAAAAAACTACTTAAGTACAGTAACGAATTACATTTACTTCGTTACTGTCCACCACTGCTTATTTATGGTATTTGATAGTTATGTCTTTCTTAAGCTGAATGTAGGGGCGTTTTATAATTTTCAGTGTTTATTTTGAGTTCTTGGCCTTGAGATACAGCTCCCCAGTGATATATTTTTTATAATGAAAGAACACTCTTAATAGATTAAAAAAGTCAACTGTCTGAATTAATTAGACATGAATAATCAGTGTATGAATCTCAACAATGGTGAAGGTTATCAAAAGAAAGCTAAATGCTGCAATCCAGAATTAGTTTAAGAATCTGCTCATGAGCAGACGGGGGGAACCGGAACTCGAGGGGGTGTGTGGTGCGCTGCTTTTGGAAAAAATGTCCAGGGTCAATTAATAGTCCTGTCCTCATAGACAACACACAGTAGCATCTACTAAATGCATATATAGCACCCACCATGGTGCGTGTTTGAGGTTTCATAAAAAAGTGAATATTGGCGGATTAAAACACAACTGACATCAGTTACATGCTTTAATGGTAAATCTGTTACATTTCGTGTGAATCCATAAGCATTTTGGCCATAAGCCATTAACTGCGCGTAAGCATCACATCATAAATAGACTTGGCGCCACAATGACCGCAGCACTGCTGCTTTCACGTGCAGTATGAATGTTCTAACAATATGTTTCCTTTTCTATGATTTGTGTTAGAGAATAAGCAGACGCTGATAACGCGCTGGTTACACGTGTAGTGAACAACAGACTATCCTCTCTTCTCCATTGCTCATCTGACATACCAGTGACTATGAGGTACAAGGAACTAGCCAATCAGAGAGCTTGTAATATCTCTCTCGCCTTAGTTAATTTACATTGTTCAACCTCGTTTTAGCAAAGCAAGGCCCCAAAGTGTCAGGGAAATGTTAAATAGAGAGGCTAAAAGGAAATGCTAAATCTCTAAGCTAATCGAATAGCAAATCGGAAAACCGAAAGGCAGCGGGGTACGACAGCGATTAAGTTTCACGTTAAAAAATAAAAAAAATCCATGATTTTGAGAATAAAGTGGAAATGTTACGAGAATAAAGTCGAAATGTGAGAAGAAAAGTCGAAATATTACGAGAATGTGACTTTATCATTTCGCCTTTAAATATTTTAATTAAAAAATGAAGTTAAAGACAAATCGATAAATGCCTATTTTTATTGTAGAATTAGTTTTTATACAATGAAATGCTTTATTACTTCACACACGACTCTTCTGGTCCTCCATAGTGTTCAGCCCAGAAAAAAGGGGCAAAATGTTCTTTACAACAGAAACGGTGGTGAGATTAAACACCTTTTTTTCTTATGAAGCAAGAGTTGAACTATGGCAGCTGAGAAGACAATTTTTGTGTTCAATTTGAAGAATTTT
Source organism: Triplophysa dalaica (assembly GCF_015846415.1). Lineage (NCBI taxonomy): Eukaryota > Metazoa > Chordata > Actinopteri > Cypriniformes > Nemacheilidae > Triplophysa > Triplophysa dalaica. Next base: position 28,091,743 of record NC_079546.1, on the reverse strand, counting down.
TGGAGTCTGCATGGTGAAATTAGTATAAATATGTGTTCAATACTGCAAAATACATGTCTTTGTTGCGTGTACCGAGCTGCAGTGGACCCATTTTGTGAGCTGTTTCTTTAATACTGTGTGGGTAATATACAGCCTGCTGGGTGGACGGACATTCTCCCAAAGAGAAAACGGCTCTCACACATGTTGCAAACTATTTCCAGGAAAAGTGTCGTTCAAAACCTTGCGCACCGGTTTGAACTTGAAGATGCCCCAGTTCTAGTTAGTTCTCAAATCTTATTGGCTGAGAGCCATGCGATATTCCACCAGTATCACCACTGGAAATACTTCACTAACTGGTGTAGGATCTTGGCCGGATCAAAGGTGACCATTTGTGGTCGTAAAATACCACAACCTCTCAATAGAACTCTCACCGGCGCCAGCAAGTCTGATCCAACTGCGCTCTCTTAAGCATCCTCCATTTGGTCAGGATTGATTCTAACACCCAACCTTAGACTTCAAAGAAATTCCAACAGGGAGGATGGGGTCGTTGTCACTAACATGGACACCAGATGTGTTAACAGGAATGAGGGCAAATGGTCAGCCAAGTCTTAAAAGTCTCTCCACAAAAGAATAGTTTAAAACGGGTTTAAACCTAGATCTCTATATTCTATGTTTCTCCCCATGTTATTCGGCCTCGCCTATCACCTCAAAAGCATGTCTGTTTAGTTGTATTCTGCTTATATTTTCATTCTTGTACAAACTTCAGGTCAATTTACTTATAATCCTGGCATATTTTATATCTAAACGTTTCTCTCTTCATTCCTTGAAAGATTATGTATAGCACAGAAAGGTGTTGTATACAATACTCCTTTTATGTCATTCTAAGAGTTTTACAGTACCAAACTCCTAAGTGATCCTAAATGCAAATGAGCTAATAAGCGAACAAAGAAACTTGACTTCGCACCAAAATCAGCTCATCACATTGGACCGCTCACCTTGGAGGGGGATGAACCCCCCAGCTTAAAGCATCCGTACATGGAGCTATCGACGCTCATCTCGTGTCCTCGCGCTCCTGCCCGGCACGTCATCGAGACCTGTCTCTCCCTTTGGAGACAGTTCATCCGGCAGTTTACATCGGCTAACTTCGGCTAACTTCGTCCAACCTTCGTCAGCCAATCTGGCTCCAAGAAAGTAGACGGACTCACCCGCTTGCTTTGAAACCATCAGGACTTTGAGAACCTTTTCAACGCGCACAGAACTTGTCCCAGCACACTCAAGAAACCAATGCAAGTATCCAACTATATCCTAAATAGCTGCGTTTAAGCTGTAACCCCTTTTTACAAGGAGATTGTCCTCGATGGTTTATGCAGATGTGAATAGCTGTTTGTAATAATGCCACTCTTTACTCTTGGTCTATTTCTTACCTTCCTTTACTGCATTTATGTTTCATGTTTTGTTTGTTAGCATTTGTTATTTTGTTAGTCAGTTGGTTTGTTTTCCCTTGTAGTCAATAAACCCGCATTTGTTATCTACAATTGAACTGCTGCTGTGTCTCTTTATCACATGTTAACGTTAATTAAACTGCTTGATTTCGTTAAAATATCTGGATCGGTACTGTACTACAGTAAGAGAGTTATGTTTCCAAGGCCAGGAAAGTAATATTTCTTAGATTTGATATACGATCTGCGGATCACTCGCTGGACGAGTGAACTTAGTTTGTCGCTATTATCAGGTCTGCCGAATCCGATAAAAGTGTATAAAATAGGTATAATTAATCATCATTAATTATACGTCTTTTACTGTGATCAAACTCATAGTTTCCCCGAAATACACTACACTGGTTTTATCACTCCGCCACTAAACTAACTCTCAACTGCACCCCAATGAAGAAATTGGACAGCTACTAAACAACAAATACAGATGCAAATAATACTAAATAATAGTAAATAAACTTACAGGCAGACTATATCTTCCTTCAAAGCAAATATTGTTTGTGTGCTGAAGTGAAACTGATGCTGCAGGTCGAGCGAGATCTAAATCAACACTGTGCAGTGTGCATGTATGAAATAACAGAGTTCAATGCTGGAAGATGGGCACTAGGTTGCGGCATAACACCAGATAATGGACGTAACACACATTTATGAAAGAGAAACTGTTGACAGTGTCTCTTAGCAATTTATTCACAGTGCTCAAGGTTTAAAAATGACATCACAGGCTTGAGGGTCTCCATCAAGCGCTTTAGAGAACAGAAACTGTCATGTCAACTTGCAACACTAAACAAGCACACGAGTTGCCTTTTAAAAGTCTCTCTCTATCATTTCAACAACACTTTTCTAAAACAGCCCTCTGCATGGGTTATTAAACCACTTCAATTAAATCAAAACACAGTATTTCTGTGTGTCTTCCAGAAGTCCAAAACATCACCCTTAATCTCTCTCCACTAGTCGTAGGACACATCAGGTTTAAGTCACTAATGCTCATCTCCTCACTGCTGGAATGATCTTTCAAAGTCAGGCCCGTTAACCATCTCTCACAACATTCAAAAACAATTGAATTTTTATTTCTGTGAATATTTGACTTCATTGTTTAATAATTCTTGTCAGTTCAAATCTTTCAGAGCATCTGCAAAATGCATTCTGGTCAATGAGAGGATTGAATCATATTACGTAGTTGAATTAAATGCAATAACAATACATTAACTACTTAAAATTTTCATGTGATTGACATGTGTTGGTCTTATGTCATACCTTTGAAGCAAAAAAAGCGACGTTCAGTAGAGCAGACTGCATCATGCCATCCACTAGATGATATAATGACACATTCCTCTTTTCCATATTTGTTGTCTGGTTCACTTCCATACCATCTGGAGAATGCAATGTCTTCATTTTGATATGACCACCTCCAGCTTGAAATGTTATTGTAGAGTCCAATCCAGACGGCTGAAGTCAATGCTGGTTGAGCTGCTCTCTGTACATTCGTCCAGTCTTCAGTGTTTTGAACGGTGACCAGATCAAAGTGATGCTGTCTGCAGTAAACCTGTGCCTCATTCCAAGTCATATTCTCCCGTATCAGAACATATTCACATGAGATACTCTGAATGAACAGATAGAGTACTGATAGAGTGAGAGAGAGAGAGAGAGAGAGGGAGAGGGAGAGGGAGAGAGAGGGAGGGAGAGACAGAGAGGATTAAACAACATTTATTGAATTTTCAATTATATCTTACACACATTCACAAAAATACTATAAAAAAAAAACACGTAAAACATTGATTAAATCTTCAAAACCAATTGACCTCACATAAGACACCTTTACAACACCAGATATCACAAAAAAACATTTCATATTTCACCAGTTTGTAGTTCGCAAATTCAATCTTAATTCTTCCACCAACTATTTTTCTAAACATCATTTCCACATCAGTAGACCCAAGTTGTATTCCTTCATTTTTTCTTGTTTTCCAGATTGCTAATTTTGCTGTACCCAACAAATAATTTAATAAGCATGTCATCCTTCTCAAAGAATACTTATACTTGACACCTCCAATAAATATTTGATCTGAAAATTCTTCATCAAAATCCTTAAACAAATCTTTAAGAAAATTAAAAAGATCCAGTAATCTTCCACATTTTAAAAATAAATGCTCTAAGTCTTCTTGGCTTCCACAAAATCTACATTCCCCCCCACTGCTGGATTCAAGTGTGCCACATGTCTTTCTGTAGCTATCGCCCCGTGGATAAGCCTCCACTGTAGATCCGCAGTACGCTTCTCTATAGGAGGCTTATACAGGGCTCTCCACCTGTCCCTCACAAGGAAGTCTGGTCCCAACAAACTTGGCCACTTTGAAGCTTTTATTCTCTTGAGAAAAACTTGATGTGTGACTTTTACAGAAGAATAGTAAATCGCTTTCTTTGGCATAGATTTAAACCAGTCCAGCTGTGGTGTATCAAAAGACAGAATGGAGTCCATATTTACATCCACCATTTCCTCAAGTATGGCTGGAGACACTCTGATTTTTGGAAATTATTCTTCTACATCTCTTAAGTCCATTGACCGACGTCTTTCAATGTGTTCTCTATGCCCACCTGGTAAAACATTCCAGATCTCCTCTGTCAGTTTCGAGACAAGATGATCAGATTTCTATCCTGTCACTTCTTTAAGAATTCCAACCGGCTTCCACCCATTATCGTCCAAGAGATGTCTGATTTTTACAATCCCATTGCGCTTCAAAACTGCAGATACGCTTACTGAAGACAACAGCCTTGTTTGGATCACTGGATTGAAAAATAATGGTTATTCCAGAATCCAATGCCCTGTGTCGTCACTACTCCGATCCACTTTAAAGACTGTTTTCCAGGACTGAAACATTGACCTATAAAAGGGAGTAATCTCTGACAGACTCACCTTCCCCAACTCCATTATGAATAAATGTTTATCCAACCCGAGCCCACCTGCGTTCTTCAAAATTAAATTTGCAGTATGGGCCCACGTCAAGTCTTTATGATATAAAAGTCTTTGTGCTGCTTGTATCCTGTAAGAAATCAATCAACTTCTCACATCCACGAGCCCTTGACCTCCTTCATGGACAGGTAAATAGAGTGCAGCAGCATGGATCCAGTGCGCCCCACTCCAAAAAAAGTTCACAAATGTCCTTTGTATTTTACGAACCAACTCCAGTGGAGGCTCCATAACCGTCATTTTATGCCACAAAGTCGAGGCCGCCAAATTGTTAATGATCAAGACTCGCCCTCTGTACGACAATTGTGGTAATAGCCAGGTCCATTTAGACAATCGGGCTATCACTTTCTCCAGCAATCCCTCCCAGTTTCTATTCTGAAAATTTTCAATTCCTAAAAAAATACCTAATGTTTTTATCCCCTCTCTGCCCCATAGTAAACCACATGGTAGTTTTGGAAGCCCTACTTCTTCCCAATTGCCAATAATGAAACCCTCACTTTTCCCCCAATTCACTTTGGCTGAGGATGCTTTTTCATATTTTCCAATAATTTCTGTTAAAACTTTCACATCATTTTGATTTTTTATAAACACTGTCACATCATCAGCATATGCTGACAGGGATACTTTACAGGTACTCTTTGAATCTGGAAGTGAAATACCGATTAGCTCTTTCCTTAATCTGCACAAAAATGGTTCGATTACTAGACTATATAACTGTCCAGAAAGTGGACAGCCTTGTCTGATACCCCTGGACATCCTGATAGGTGCACTCAATCCACCTCCAGCTTTAACCATAACAAATGCATTAGAATACAACAACTTTATATAAGATATGAAATTATCCCCAAACCCGAATTCTTTCAACACATTGAAAAGATATCCATGATCAACTTGGTCAAAAGCTTTCTCTTGCTCAAGTGAAAGAATCCCCATATTAAGATTATTACTTTGACTAAAATCAATCACATCACGCACTAAAAATAAATTATCCATAATTGTTCTATCTGGTATACAATAAGACTGGTCTCTATGAACCGCTACATATAAATATATTTACCTTTGAGAATATTTTGTAATCTAAACATAGCAACGACACTGGTCTCCAGTTTTTCAATTGTCCCAAATCTCCTTTCTTAGGAATTAAAGATAGAACTGGTCTGCAACAACTTGTGGGTAATGTCTTATTTTTGATGCAATCGATCATCAGTTCATTTAAATCTTGTCCAAGCAAATCCCAGAAAGCCTGATAGAACTCCACAGGTATACCGTCCACTCCTGGAGATCTTCCAGGGGATAATTGTCTCATTGCATCAGAAAGCTCTTGCAAAGTTATTTTTTCATCCAGCGATTCTCTTTGTTCATCTCTCAACTGAGGTAGATCATAGAGCAAATCATCCACACTTGCAGCGTCACAACTCTGAGAATTATATAATTTAGAATAAAAGTATATTGTCATTTCTCTCATTTCAAGAGGGTCAGAAGTTATAGTTCCATTCGGACGTCTTAGATGACACAACTGTTTTTGTAAAAAACTTTTCTTTTCCAAATTAAAAAATAGGCACTAGGAGCATCCATATCTTTGATGGAACAAATTCTTGATCTTATTAATGCTCCTTTTACCTTTTCTTGTAAAAGAGACCCCAGTTCTCCTTTTTTCTTATTTAACCTTTCATTATCTACCGATCCCTTATTATGTAACATGTCTTTTTCCAGAGATACAATGTCTCTTTGTAAACTTTTCACTGTTATTTTCATCATTGCAGTTGTATGTGAAGTATAGTTTTGGCAAAAAATTCTAATGTTAGCTTTACCTACATCCCACCATTGACCAAGATTTTCAAAACTGTCTTTCTTAAGTTTCCACCTATCCCAGAAAACCTTAAACTTTTCACAAAAACTAATATCCTGTAATAGTTTAACATTAAAATGCCAAAAATAACAAGGTTCAACCACTTTCTTTAAATTTAAATCAAAAGTAATCATATGGTGATCTGAAAAAACATTAGGCAAAATGGATACATTCATTACCTTATTATTCCAAATCTTCCCCAAATTAAATCTATCTAACCGAGCACCACTAACTTGATTATCTGATGCCTTTAACCATGTATATTGTCTAACTCCTATATTCCTACTTCTCCACAAGTCTATTAAATCGAACTCATTTATAATTTTTAACAGTTGAATGCTTGACTGATTATGTGGCTCCTCTCCATTCCTATCAAATATAAAATTAGTTGTGCAATTCCAATCACCCCCAATTATCATGCACACAGTA